>NC_056729.1:1074234717-1074379717 GCF_019279795.1 Protopterus annectens | reverse complement strand
AATTGGCTTCCCAGGGAACTCTCATCTCTTTCCTCAGTGCAACTGTTCAAAAATCAACTTAGAGAATACCTTACAAACCACTGCTTATGCCCATGTAGTAACCCAGACTAATAATACCCTCCAACTATGTCTAAACTCTACCTATCTAACCATTTGCAATTTTTATATCTAACTCTTTCATTAGCCTCAGAGAGTAGATCCAGTTAAGCTAACTAAAGTCTTTAAAACTTACTCTTATATAGGAAACACTGCGAAGTATGAACTGGTAATAGTATAGTAAATATTTTACTGTATGAACATGTTTGCACCTATAGATACCTATAGAGAATTTCTTTCTCTTTCTTCTTATTATATGCTACTTTAAAAGTTGCTATGCTGCTATATAACAATTGTATTCTACACTGTAAAATAATACTGTACCTGAAGTTGCTATTATTGTTAGTGTATTTTTGTTTCTCTTTCTTATTATATGCTACTTTAAAAGTTGCTATACTGCTATATAACAATTGTATTCTACACCTTAAATTAGTACTGTACCTGAAGTTGCTAATATTTTTTGTTTATGTGGCGCTTATCTCCCCGGGCCTCTACTGAAAACGGGCACATAACCAGTTAGATTAGCCCTGTCAACAAATGTAAAATAAAATAAATAAATAAAATTACAAACATATCTACATGATCTTCAGGATGAACTAGTTCAGAGGAAATTAGACTGTTTACTTTTCATTACTAAAATGCAATTAAATTATAGTACTACTCCAAATTCTTATCTGGTAACACATTTATTAGATATTGTTATATATGATAAATTGCAAAAAAAGTCAGAGCGGAGGGAATAATTTCTTGTAAACTGGGTGTACAAATCTCCCTGACTCATGTATATAGCTACAAAAAACAGTGTGTGATGTAGTTTTTGTGTCATGAATATGTTGGGAAAAACATAATCTTTGGCATATATCTATACGATATATATATAGATGAATCGGGGAGATTTATACATCCAGTTTACAAGAAATTATTTACACATTTTCCAATGGCGGATTGCAATACTAAAGATTTAGTTTATTTAGCACAATGTACATCTTCCCATAGTTTTTATATTGATAAGACCAACAGGCACTTGAGGGAGAAGATACAAGATCATTTATACTGTGCATGGAGAGGCATGAACTATAGTGCAGTAGCCAAGCATATTTGGTGAGGGACACAATTTCAAATTTTTAGTGCTAGAAGTTCTGAACCAAGATGTCAAAATGGGTGATTTGTGTAACAAGACTTATCAAGCAGAGATGAAATGGATTCTTACGCTAGGGGCACATTATTCCCCTGGCCTAAATGAACACGTCTGTTTGCAACCTGCACTATGAGCGAGACCTTTAAATAAGAAATTAATGTTTGTTTTGCTCTTTAGATAACCGGGCCTCTGGATAATACAGCCCAGACCACAAAATCCTTTATAAACGCATTCTATGAACACCTTCAGGAATGCATGGATCATGCAATCCCAAATAAAACCAAGACCCAATCCTCCAAAGGCAGACGTCCTGTCTGGTGGACCCCAGCCATAAACAAACTATACAATAGAAGGAGGAAGCTACTACATGACAGAGCAAAATCCCAAAAAGGGAAGGCATCTCTGATCAGTATTAGCAAAAAACTACGGGCACTCATAAAATCGTCTAAGGCCAGCTTTGAGAGAAAAATTGCACAGGACACTAAGGATAATCACAAGGCTTTCTTTAGTTATGTTAGGAACCTGGGTGGGAATTCCCAGATATGCTCAGAATTAGTCCAAAATGACAAAAAATACACCAAACCCACAGACATTGCCAACATCCTAGCTGACAGGCTCAGCGCAAACTTCTCCCCCCCCCTCCCCACCAAAAGGGCTAATATCTATCCCAGCAGAGTGCTGCTCCCCTGACATTTCAGATACTCAGGTAAGAGCTGCCCTCTCCAAAGCAAGAAACACAGCATCAATGGAACCAGACGGTGTCCCGGGCTGTGTCCTACATGAACTCCAAGAAGAGCTAAACCCAAACCTAAAACTACTGTTCAATCTCAGCCTTACTACAGGATATGTACCCAAAGGGTGGCGTACAGCAACAGTGGTCCCTCTCCACAAAGGTGGTGCCTCAACGGATCCTGGAAACTATCGCCCTATAAGTCTCACTAGCTTGGTCTGCAAAGCTATAGAAAGGATCATCATGGACCTTATAAATAAAGATATTGGGGACCTACAGACACTGGATCCTACGCAGTTCGGCTTTGTTAAGGGCAGATCCTGCCTCTTAAACCTGGTCAATTTCTTTGAAACAGTCACCAAGGCCATTGACAAGGGGAAGGTGGTCCACACAGCCTACCTGGACCTGGCATTATAGATAAGCTCACCAGCTTAAATATAAACCCCTATGTCACTAGATGGGTTGCAAACTGGCTCAAGGACAGAACCCACATGGTTAGAATAGCTGGAGCCATGTCAGACTCCAAACCAGTTACAAGTGGCGTCCCACAAGGCTCAGTCTTGGGACCTCTCTTGTTCAGTATATATTTCTCGGAGGTACAGGCCAACATGGAAGGACTGTGGCTGACCAAGTTTGCAGATGACTGCAAACTGGGCACCATAATAGACTCTCCAGCTGACACAAGCATCCTCCAAAAGGGCCTCATAGAAACAGACAACTGGTGCCAGAGCCATGGCCTCAAGCTAAACGCCAAAAGTGTATAGTCATCCCTTTGGCAAAAACAAAGTGCCCACAAATTACCACATAGGTGGTAATCCATTAAGTACAGAAGAAGTAATTAGGGACCTGGGGACCCAAGTTGATAGCAATCTCTCATTTGACAACCACATGGCCAAAGTGGTTAGAAAAACATTTTATATAGCCCACCTAATCATGAAGGGATTCACATCTAGATCAGGGGAGGTCATCGTGCCTCTTTACTCATCCCTCATCAGGCCCATAATTGAGTACAATGCCCCTTTTGGGATGTACCTTACCAGACACCTGCAGCAACTGGAAAGACCCCAAAAGTACCTCACCAAGAGGATCAAGGGGCTCAAACAGATGCCGTATGCTGCCCGGTTAAAGAAACTCCAGCTCTACTCAGTGGCATACTGCCTGCTCAGAGGCGATCTGTGCCTGACTTATAAAGTCATGTCCAACCCGGAATTAATGGACATGCTGCACCTCAGAAAATCCAAATCCCATCGAGGGACTTAAACCTCAGCACTGAAATAAATAGGACATGCTGGAGGGACAGATTCATAACCCAGAGGCTCCCTTCACTCTGGAATAAAATCCCAGTCCAGGTTAGGCAGAGTCCCTCATTGACTCTCTTCCAGAGGAATCTTGATGAGTGGATGGGAGATCGTAGATTTACCCCAGGTATCACTTCTGTGTCACTGTTAGACAGAAGCGCAGTATACTAACCTCGAAAAAGGGCATAGCAAAATTAATTTAAAATGGGTGGCGAAAGCCATACACACTCTGGCTAGGCTTATAAATGCCCTAGGGCAGATAGCCTAGTATGAACCTATGAACCTATATATATGATATATTAATACAGTATCACTTGTGATATTGTACACAGCAAGATGAGTTCACAGAACATTGATTCAAAGACAATTAGCTGTTATGTATTATGTTTTATTGTTTTTCTATTTTGCACTTCGATACATTTGGATATATATTTATTAATTTTGATTTTACAGTTTTAAATGTGCTTATAAGATGATATGTTGATATAATATTTTAACTACCATGTTTAATCGTTTTATATTTATGTGCACACATATGAAATAAAGCTTCGGCATATATTGATTTTTAGAAACTGGTGATTACATGTTGCTTTAATAGAACCTAGCAACTTGGAAATTCACTCTTACTTGATTGGATGTATTACAGAGTCACTACTACAAGTAGCATGCATTGCATTTTGTTATTAGATCTGAACAAGCTATACGCAAAAGCACTTATCTGTGTTTTTAGTTATTAAAGTTTTGGCTTGGATTTACATCTGCTGTGGACTACTGGTTGTGTTCTGGAACTTTGTGATATGTCTAGAGAATGGTTAATAATAAATACAAATGAAGCAAAAACATGGCACTGATTGTAATTGCCATAAATCATGCTGAGCCACTTAGGAATTCAATATTGTACTCAGTAATTGGCCTAATGAGAGAAGAGTACAGGGAGACAATGACCTCTTTCTTCCTGGATGCAAAACCCTTAGTAATGAGATCTGCCACATAGAAGGACTTTCTGACCACAGTGGCAATGTGGTGGTCAAAAGAGAGGCTGTTGTCAACCTGTGTTCCCAGATTGCTTATAACGCCTTCTGTGTTCAGTGAGCTACCATCAATGTGGTAATTCATGGGAACTGGGTTTTTCCCAAAGGGGAGGATGACACATTTTTTGGCATTGAGCTTAAGGCCATGGTCCTGACACCAGTCATTGGTCTCAGTGAGGCCTTTCTGTAGGATGTCAACATCACATGTGGAGTTAACAATAGCTACCAACTTGCAATAGTATACAAATTCTGTCAGCCAGAGTCATTTCATCTTGGCCTGGACTTCAGAGAAGTAGATACCAAACAGGAAAGGACCCAGGACCGAACCCTGTTGGACTCCAATTGTGCCTGGTTGGCAGTCTGACTTGGAATCAGCTACTTTCACACTGTGGGTTCTATCTCTGAGCCAGTTTGCAACCCACTTAGTGATACAAGGGTTGATGCCTAGCTTAGTGAGTTTTTCTATGACTCCTGAGAGGGGAATGGTATCAAAGGCTTAAGCCAGATCAAGGTAGACTGTATGAACCACCTTGCCTTCATCCATAGCTCTGGTGACTGACTCAAAGAAGTCAACCAGGTTGAGCAGACATGATCTACCCTGCACAAAACAAAACTGTGTGGGAGCCAGAGTTTGGAGATTCTCTATATTCTTGTTTATTAGGTCCATGATGATGCATTCCATACTTTGCATATCAGACTCATCAGGCTAATGGGGCGATAATTCCTAGGGTCTGTAGTCGCTCCTCCTTTGTGGAGAGGGATGACTGTAGCAGTGAACTGTTCAGTAGGGACAAAGTCTGAGGTGAGGCTGTGACTGAACAGGGCACACAGGTGAGCTTCCAGTTCACTCTGTAGTTCATGTAGAACACCACCAGGGATATTGTCAAGTCCCATAGAAGCTGTATTCTTGGCCATGGGCAGTGCTGTTTTAACCTGTGCAGCAGTAATACTGGGTGCCTGGAAATCTACTGGTATTGTGATTGGTCCTTTGGTGGGAGGGGTAACGTTGGCACTGATTCTGTCAGCCAGTATAATGGCAATATCTGTTGGCTTGGTATTGTGCAGTAGCTCAGAGCAAATCTGGGTACTGCCATGGAGATTCTTTATATAACTATAGAAGTCCTTGTGCTTGTCTTTAATTATATTTTCATAGCTAGCTTTAGAGGAAATGATGAGGGATCTCAACTTTTTTGTTGAGGCTGATAAGGGAGTTTATCCAGTCTTGGGATTTCACCTTATTCTGCATTAGTTTCCTCCTTCTGTTGTAGAGTTTGTTTATGGCAGGGTGTGAAGATATGTGAAGGCTGCCAGCCTAGCTAGATTCTGTCATTTGTAAATATTAATATAAGCCACAGGCTTGTTCTCTTAAATGTGAAAAAGACTCTATTGGATGTTGAACTGCAAAAATGTAACCGCATTGCACTCTGCTGGAGGAAAGCTGATAAGTCAAGCATTGTATAATTGTTTGATCTCAAAACTCAGAGCCAAGATGTCTGTTTGAAGGAATTATTCCTATTGTTTTGAGACCAGAGTTAATTGCTAGTGTTTACATGTATAATGCTGTTTATTGCTCTGTTTCCTGACCAGGTGCAAGCTTACTAAGAAATGTAAATGTAGAGTTTCTGTCAGCCTGGGAACCAGAGAATTATTAAGAATGATGTAATCTAAAATGAGTCATCAGGATGTATTATCAATTTAAAGGAATTTCTCAGAGACAGAAAGAGAGCATTTTGCAATTGTCATGAGAACATCCAACTCACCAGCGCACTGCCTGTGCTCTGTATGTAAGTAGGATCTTAGACTTTAGTGTCTCTCTTAGAAAGAGCTAGGAAATAGGAAGATTAGACTGGTTGTTTCTGTATTGATGTCAGAACTATTCTACAATATTATTTTGAGCATTTTCCTGTGTCTGAACTCTCGACTAGCACTGTGTAGTAAGAAGTATTGTGTTGGGTTTTTATTATTTATTATTAAATATTTTTAAACCTTTCAACTGTGGTTGTTTTGTGTAGAGATAATTTAAGCTCTAGATACATTGCATATATAAATAGTGATACTGTACAAGGCCACAGTAATAATTGGACACCTTTTGGTAAGGACCTTTTTAGTAGCTGATAAGTAAGTGTCCTGGTGGAAGGGATTACTACCTTATAGCCTGGACAGAATGGGCACAGCTGGTGAAATTGTGCCAGCCTTCCCCAGGAGTGTCTGTGTGGTTGTATATAAATCATATCTCAAAGTGTGTGTGTGTGTGTGTGTGTGTGTGTGTGTGTGTGTGTGTGTGTGTGTGTGTGTGTGTGTGTGTGTGTGCATGCGTGTATGTGTGTGTGTGTGTCAGCTACTTGGGTAGGGACACGAAGAACTGTTTGGACAGAGAGAGTGCTAAGAGGAGTTGGTTTGCAACCATGGCTAAGGATGCTGCTCTATAGCTGTGCCAGTAGGGAGTCTTATTGGGTTCATAGGTTCATAGGCTCATAGGTTCATACTAGGCTATCTGCCCTAGGGCATTTATAAGCCTAGCCAGAATGTGTTTGGCTTTCGCCACCCATTTTAAATTTATTTTGCTATGCCCTTTTTCGAGGTTAGTATACTGTGCCTCTATCTAACAGTGACACAGAAGTGATACCATCTCCCATCCACTCATCAAGATTCCTCTTGAAGAGAGTCAATGAGGACTCTGCCTAACCTGGACTGGGATTTTATTCCAGAGTGAAGGGAGCCTCTGGGTTATGAGTCTGTCCCTCCAGCATGTCCTATTTATTTCAGTGCTGAGGTTCAAGTCTCTTGGATGGGATTTGGATTTTCTGAGGTGCAGCATGTCCATTAATTCGGTTGGACATGGCTTTATCGTCAGGCACAGATCTCCTCTGAACAGGCGGTATGCCACTGAGTAGAGCTGGAGTTTCTTTAACCGGCAGCATATGGCATCTGTTTGAGCCCTTTGATCCTCTTGGTGAGGTACTTTTGGGGTCTTTCCAGTTGTTGCAGGTGTCTGATAAGGTACATCCCAAAAGGGGCATTGTACTCAATTATGGGCCTGATGAGGGATGAGTAAAGAGGCACGATGACCTCCCTGATCTAGATGTGAATCCCTTCATGATTAGGTGGGCTATATAAAATGTTTTTCTAACCACTTTGGCCGTGGTTGTCAAATGAGAGATTGCTATCTACTTGGGTCCCCAGGTCCCTAATTACTTCTTCTGTACTTAATGGATTTCCACCTATGTGGTAATTTGTGGGCACTTTGTTTTTGCCAAAGGGGATGACTATACACTTTTTGGCATTTAGCTTGAGGCCATGGCTCTGGCACCAGTTGTCTGTTTCTATGAGGCCCTTTTGGAGGATGCTTGTGTCGGCTGGAGAGTCGATTATGGCACCCAGTTTGCAGTCATCTGCGAACTTGGTCAGCCACAGTCCTTCCGTGTTGGCCTGTACCTCCGAGAAATATATAGAGGTCCCAGGACTGAGCCTTGTGGGACACCACTTGTAACTGGTTTGGAGTCTGACATGGCTCCAGCAATTCTAACCATGTGGGTTCTGTCCTTGAGCCAGTTTGCAATCCATCTAGTGACATAGGGGTTTATATTTAAGCTGGTGAGCTTATCTATAATGCCTGATTTGCAAGGTCCAGGTAGGCTGTGTGGACCACCTTCCCTCGTCAGTGGCCTTGGTGACTGTTTCAAAGAAATCAACCAGGTTTAAGAGGCAGGATCTGCCCTTAACAAAGCCGAACTGGGTAGGATCCAGTGTTTGTAGGTCCCCAATATCTTTATTTATGAGGTCCATGATGATCCTTTCCATAGCTTTGCAGACCAAGCTAGTCAGGCTTATGGGGCGATAGTTTCCAGGATCCGTTGAGGCACCACCTTTATGGAGAGGGACCACTGTTGCTGTACGCCACTCTTTGGGCACATATCCTGTAGTAAGGCTGAGATTGAACAGTAGTTTTATCTTTGGGTTTAGCTCTTCTTTGAGTTCTTGTAGGACGCAGCCCGGGACACCATCTGGTGATCTGGAGAGAAAGGGAGAAACCAGCCCCAGACTGATTGTGATCTCTGTGTGGTCTTAATGGAAATTGTACTTTACTGTGTGTGTATTTGTTATCCTTCCCAATGTGGATGGCCCTCACTGGTGTTAGTGGTGAGGATTGAGGCTCCTTGATTAGTGAGCCAGTACACGGGCATCACACAGGGAATCACCATATTGGCTTTCTTTTTTTGGAGGAAAGCATCTTGGTTCTATTGGGTATGTCGAGATCCATGCATTTGTATTCATGTTCGTACAGTGCATTGGTGTTGATTTTAGCAGTCATGCAACTATTCTCCATCTGCATGGGTGCCATGAAGTTAGCCACCTCTGTTTTTAGGAGACCAAAGTTAGCTTTGGAGAAGTTTTTCATAGTGGTTACTTTTGCAGGGGGGGTGGTGGAATGTGTATTTCCAAGGAGATTAGTTTGTGGTCGGATCTAACCAGGGAGGAGATGACTATTGGTGTAGGGCAATGGTCACCCATGTTAGTAATGACCAGATTAAGGATGCTGCTACTTCTAGTGGGGGTAATAATTAGCTGGTCCAGGTATTGGAATTAATGAATTCCAGGAAATGTTGGGCAAGTGTATTGGTACATAAGTAGTTTTCTCAGTTAATGGAGGGGTAGTTGAAGTCGCCCAGTATGAGAATGTTAGGTTGGACCCTAATATTCCCCAGGGTGCTTAGGAATGTGGACTATGAGTCTTGGGACATGGTTGGGGACCTAGAGCAGGCTGTGACCAGAATTGTTGTCTTATCCAATGTTAGCTACACCTGAAGTATCTCTGATGTGTTATGTTGGGCTACCAGTCTGGAGGTGTGCACATCCTTTATGAATATGGAAACACCACCACCTCTGAAGCTTCGATCTAAGTTCTGGGGCTGAAAGGTGTGGAATGAGTTATAGCCTGGTAGTGCAGGGGTGCTTTCTACTGCCTTGAACCAGGTCTCTGTTACAGCACAAATGTTGATGTTGTCCATTTTAAAAAGTGCTTCGAGTGAGTGCATTTTAAGATTTAGACTTCTAGCATTGAGCAGCATGACCTTCAGAGTGCATTTGTTTGTAGCTGTTACTGTGGTAATTTGGTCTTTGAACATCACCTAAAAAATGCACTATAGGGGTGTCAAGAGCCTTGGCTGGTATTTGGAAGCCCAGGAGTGACAGATGCAGGCCATCTCTGGCAAAGCATCGAAGTCTGTCAGTAATGTCATCCCAGATACTGAATCCCCTTAGTATGACACCAGCCAGTTGTTGAAATCAATCATTTTCTGCTTGTACTGTGGTATCATTCTGAGTGATGGTAGGATGCTGCTTAGGGCTAGGGTCATACCCACCTGGGCTACGTAATCCGAGAGCTCCTCCATATCTCTTTTCATGTAGTGCAGGGAGGTATGTCTCAGGTCATTCACACCCACATGTACAATGACAGAGTTATATTTGTGCCTGTTGTTGAGGGACCTGAGTGTATGAGTTATGTGGCAGATCCTGGCACCTGACAGACAGCTGACTGTTGCTTTCTCTTTTTCAACCTTTTGAGTGGGATATCAGTGTGCCTCACTATCGAGTCACCTATGACTAGTGTGTTGGGCATGCTGTTTTGCCTGAGGGGCTTTGGTTGAGTGGCACACAGTTTAGGAGAGTTATGTGTCTCGTGATTAGTGTTGTGTTGTGGTGGTCAAGTGCATTTCTGCCTTGGAGGACTCTGCTGTTTGGGTAGATTTTTATTGAGTGCCTTTGTGATGCTGGGTGTGTGGTTTGTGTTTTTATGTGATGGCAGAGCTGGTGTATGTTATGAAGGGCTATGTGTTCCATGTGGTGTGGTGCAGTTGTTGACCTTCTCCTCTTAAACAGCTATTTCCATTTTGGCTGGAGAGTGCGTGGCTTCCAATTTGGATATATAAATGCATCTCTTGCAAGTCTGAATGTTGGGAGGTAAGAGGAGAGGGTTGTCGGTGTACATGATGCAGTTGCTACATTGCCTCAGGATGTCCAAGTTCACCAGGTTAATAGAAGAAATCACAGGGAACTGACCTTTAGACATGCCTGGAGGGGTTGGCATTAATAATAAGTACTGGAGCTGTTTCCTTGTAGAGCATTTAGTGCTGGTAGGACTTTTGTGTGCTACAATGATTGCTACAAGAAGTCTGGTAAAGTGCTAGATTAATAAGCTAGTAAAAGTGCAGAAGAAAAGACAACTAGCATATCTAAGGGAAAAAATTGAAGAGCAGACTTTGACACCACTAAGAAGCTTACAAACAGTCCTGGATACAGCAAATCTATATCTGGACTAGGCTAGTTACAGGAAAGTTGGGAAACAAGCACAAACATGGGATTTTAAACCAGAAAGTTGAAAGAGATGGAAAAACTGCCCAAATGGACAATAAACTACAATTTCTGGGCCAGAAACCACTCCTCTTGTGATAGATGGGGTACCTAGTGCGTACCACTCCCACTGACAAGCTAGAAGGCTTCCCTCCAACACAGAAAGGCTTGGAGGGCTCAGAAGCTTACAAGCAGTCCTGGATACTGCAAATCTGTATCTGGACTAGACTAGTTACAGGAAAGGCAGGGAACAAGCACGGATGTGGACTTTTAAACTGTAGCTGTAAATGTGAAATATATATATATATATATATATATATATATATATATATATATATATATATATATATATATGTATATTATATGTATATATTTATATATATTGAACTATAAATGATTCTATAAAAAGGCATTATTCGAAGTAACACAACACACATGTGAGCTGGTCTAGCAAAGTTAATGGCCCTAATGATTTTTTTTTATTCTAATTAAATCATTTTTTCACATGAGTTTATTGTACATTCTATGAAAGTGTCAGAACCCATTTAATCTTCTTTCTTGCTTTACATAAATATTCTTTCTTAAATGTCGGTTACATCTGGGTATTTTTGAAGGAGGAGAGTTTTATGCATTTAACTTATTTTCTTTTTTTTATCTTCTTAACCAAGTTAACCCACTATACACAAATGCATCTTTTCTGGTATTCTGAGTTACACAACATCTATGTTTATTTATTTACATTTTTGCCAAGGATACTCCAAGTGGGCTATGCAAGACCCCTTTCCAGTGAAGGCCCAAGAGAGAAGCACCACATTTACACATTACATATTGTCAAAGAGCACGTGTCAATAGTAGGCAAATGAAAATAGAAGGAAATAAAACAGGGACCACAGGATGAAGCTTATTATCATGTTATTTATTTTATATATTTATCTTTTATTGACCAGGTTAGTCCCAGTAGGCTAGTAGCCTTTTTTATGGGAGACCCATGGTGGTATTTATACTATTAAGGAAAATTTGGCCAGGGCTTCAGGGAATTTCTCCTTCTCTTGGTAGTTGGGGGGAAGAGTTTGTGTGTTACACATCCCGACTTCCTGTTCCCTGTCCAGGCATGGAAACAGCCAGGAGGAACAGGGACAAAACATGCCTGATTCAGCTTTTGCTAAAACTGAAGTGAAAGTTGTTGAAAATGTAGCTGAAATGGTAGAATTGCTACCAGAATTATTTTCTGATGATGTTGGTACAGAAAAACAGTAACATTGGAGGAAAATGAGATTGTACCTGAGACAGAGATGGATTCAGAGGAAAACTTTCAGAGGAGAGTGTTTGAAGCAGAGACAGTTACCTCTGAAAACTGCATAATTGCAGCCCTCCAATGGAGGGGGGGTTGCGGAATGATTATTTGGAAGAAATGCTATACCAAAATGAGCCAGAAAATGGAGGAGCAATTTCATGGAGTGAAATCATAGAAAAAATAGAAGAAGAAAAAATAGAAGAAGAGACTGAGACAGAAAACATTTCAGAGACAAAAAACTTATGCACAAACTGTTGGAGAAGGAACAAAAAAGAAAGAAGAAATAAAAGAAACAAAAAAGAAGTATACAGTATGTGTGAGCAGTAAAAGTGAAGAAGATTTGGACAGGTATGAGGTTTGGGACTCTGTCATAGCACCTCTGGGTATTAAAGTAAAAGAGGTGAGAGCCTTTATTTTAATTAATAAAGATACTTTTTCTGCCTTGATATTTGAGACTGGGCAAGCCATAGAAAAATGTTTTGGGTGCATATGAACAAAAGGAGAATATTTATCCATGGTCAGAATATGTGCTGCAAGCTTTTTACAGACAAACAAAAAAATAAATAATGATCCAGTTTAGAACTGAAGTTGAAACAAAAAAACTGAAACAACATATGTTAACTATATTTAAAGAAGTAATGGACATGACAAAAAAATACAATGAAGGAGGACTGTCGACTGGGGATGGGAATGTGGAGTAATACTGAAAATGGAAAATGATAATGTTATACATCTACCTAGTATTATTAATGCTCATGGCAATAGAGGTTTTATGAAATACATGGTGCAACCAAACAATTGTGATTTTTGTGGAAAGAATGATCATTTAGTCAATTAATGTAATAATAAAAAATGTTATACATGTGGCAAAACAGTGAATTTCGAAAAAAATGTGATTTAAAGTGCAAAAAATGTGACAATACTGGTCATTTATGGCTAGAATGTGAAATGAATGTGCAAGAAAATGAAAATGAAGTTATACAGAAGAGATAAATGTGCTATAAAGGAAAATGTACAAAAAATGTGATTAATAAAGAGGTTGTACATGAAGTTGAATAAAGTAACAAAGAAAAAGAAAGAGAGGAGACAAGTGAGGAAGATGCTGACCAGCATACAGTAAGAAATAAAAAGAATTTGATAGTGAAAAAGTTAAGAAAGGAAAAAAAAATGAAAAACATATAATGCTTAAAGAAAATAAGAAAGGAAAGGTATAAAAATGCTATTATACTAGGTTGAGGAGACTCTGGAAATGTGGAGATATGCTCTAGAGAGCAGAGGAATGAAGGTCAGCAGGGCTAAGACAGAATATATGTGTGTAAATGAGAGGGAGGGTAGAGGAATGGTGAGGATGCATGGAGAAGAGTTGGTAAAGGTGGAATGTTTAAGTACTTGGGATCAACAGTTCAGAGTAATGGTGAATGTGGAAGAGAGGTGAAGAAGAGAGTACAGGCAGGGTGGAATGGGTGGAGAAGAGTGTCAGGAGTGATTTGTGACAGACGGGTACCAGAAAGAGTGAAAGGGAAGGTCTACAAGAGGGTAGTGAGGCCAGCTATGTTATATGGATTGGAGACAGTGGCACTGACAAAAAGGCAGGAGTCAGAGCTGGATGTGGCAGAGTTAAAGATGTTAAGATTTGCACTCGGTATGACTAGGATGGATAGGATTAGGAATCTGTATATTAGAGGGTCAGCTCATGTTGGACAGTTTGGAGACAAAGCAAGAGAGACGAGATTGCGTTGGTTTGGACATGTGCTGAAGAGGGATGATGGGTATATTGGGAAAAAGATGCTAAGGATGGAGCTGCCAGGTAAGAGGAAAAGAGGAAGGCCTAAGATAAGGTTTATGGACGTGGTGAGAGAGGACATGCAGGTGGTTGGTGTGACAAAACAAGATGCAGAGGATAGGAAGAAATGGAAAGAGAGGATCCGCTGTGGTGACCCCTAATGGGAAAAGCCGAAAGATGATGATGATGATGACTAACTGTTCTTAAAAGCTGAAAATATTAGCTTTAAATATAAACAGTATGAAAAATCTTAAGAGCAGAATAGGTATATTACAATAGTGTTTTGTAGTAGATGCACATATTATTGATTTAGAAGATATCAGATTATTAACAGAGGCAGAAAGAACACAAGCTGAAACACTTTGGAATGGTGTGGTAGTTTGGAACATGGGGAAAGAAACATGCTCAGGCATATGTATATTATGTCAAGAAACATTAAAATATTAGATGTACCCATTATAGCTTCATATGCATATGTAACAAAAAAAGAGAGAGAAATGATGTTTATAAATATTCTTGAATATGTTTGTATAAATATGGACATTATGGTGGTGGATGATTTTAATTGTAATTTAAGAAAAACTAAGAGCAATTGTGATGTGAAAATGGTTAAAGAAATTATGAGAAGTGGAAATTTAAGTGTATGGGAGAATAAACACTGGACCTACAAAAGGAATGAAATTAGGAAAGAAGTTTTTTTTTTTTTTTTAATATCTGATAGTTTAAACATTAAAGAAAAAGGAATTAAGTATTTTGGCTTTTTGGATCATGTGGCTATATGGGTTAAAGTACAGGGAAATGAAGAATATATAAGAACAGGAAAAGGAATAAAAACAATTAAAGAAAAGGAATTAGATTTAGAAAAGAAAAAATAACTTATGGAATTATGGAAAAATCATATGAATATGAGACAGTTTTATGAGAACTGAACTATTTGGTGGCTTAATTTTAAAGAGAAATATAAAATAGTGTTTTTAGAATGTATAAGGAAAAACTAAGAAAAGAAAAAGAGAGATATAAGAAATGAAGTCATGAAACATTCACAGACTGATTAGAGAACAATTCCTTTCATGAAAAAGAAAGAAAATGTATAAAATGAATCAAATTAAAATTAACAGCTTGTTACATAAACAAAAATATTGTTTGCAAGGAAAGAAAGAAGAGGTAGCACCATATTTGAGTAAAATAATAAAAGAAGGAAAATAATAAGAGCATTAAAGAATAAGGAAGGTAAGCAAATAAGACAGTAAGAAAGAATATACGAAATAATTAAAGAATATGTACTGGGATTATTTGTTAAAAGAGAAGAAAACATAGAACAAGTTTATAAAGGTGAACAATTAAATAAAAATAATGGGCAGGATTCATGAAGCCTCCGTGTAAGAGATACAAGGCTTACACAGAGGCTGCAGTTAAATGGTGTGACGTCAGCATGTCATGCATATGCTTGAGGGCATGCTGAATCACACCTAAGGCTAACACGGTCCGTGGAAGACAGTAGTGGGCTTGTCCGTAGGCCGAGCCCTGCAAGCGGACACGCCCCCAGAAGAGTAAAAGTGCCCAAAGAAAACACCCACGACAGAGTACATGGAAATGTGAATAAACACAACACAACACATGCCCCCACAGACTATGAACATAAAATTATATAAATGAACATGTTATATTTTTTTAACTGTAAAGATGTTTGCCCGTGAGTGCGCTCATTTGCGCGGGCGTGCCCGAAGCTCAGCCACAGTTAGCAGTAAATGGAAAAGCATACAAGAACTAACTATGCAAAGTAAGCAAAAAGCCATAGCGTAGCGGTAGAGACGTCGGCTGAAGAGCAGGCAGTCATGGTTCGAGCCCCCACAACATCAATTTTTATTTTTAGTGAAATAAGCACGAAACAAGTCCCGGACATATATGTACACAAATAAAATTATATTTTATGTAAAATGTAATGAAATAGGCCATTTATTTTGAAAAAATGTGAGATAACAAAAGAATAAAAAATGCCAGATGTGCCTATAGCTGAGCTACAGTTTAACAAGGTGAGTGCATCTGCCCGTAGGTGAGCAGTGGTTTAACAGATGTAAAATGAGTGCCCGAAGGTGAGCAGTGGTTTAACATGCTGAAACTGTGTGACCCTAGCCAAGCTGAGCGTAATATGCATGCTGACAGCCCAATGAAGCGTAAACCAGCGTAACCCGTTTGCGCGGAGCTGCGCACCGCGCCAACAAGCTAACCGACGGGCAACGGTGAGCAAGCTGTAACAAAACTGCCTTTACACAGACATACCCCCTAGCCTGTCTAGACAGTCATAAAATATAAAAAGAAGTAGCCAGGTTCGAACCCAGAATACCATGCACCATAGTCAAGGTACTGAACCACTAAGCCATGACAGCTGTACTTAGAAATGCAGTAATATCAAATATATAGGAATGAATAGAAAGTGGAGCATGACAAAGCAGGTTTTGTGAAGCTGCTATAATTCCAAAATGGCCAATCACAGATAAGTGCGGGAAAAACGGCATATATAAGCCCCATAGGTGGGAATACACAGCATAAACGATTGTAGAACTAACTTGCAGCCAGCATGTCAGGAGTAGGTGAGGGTAGTTGCTTTCGAGCACAGAGGTGGGGCATTGAGGAGTCCAGATATATGGTCTAGATCCTAGTCCACAATCATGAGGCCCAACTCATGCAGGGCCAGGTCCTGCGGGGAGCATATAGGGCTGAGGCGTGGGACCGGTTGGCTCATGATCTCACCAGTGCCACAGGAATTCCAAGGACTGGTGAGCAGGTCCGTCACCACCATGCGGACCTGAAGAGACGTAAGCAGGACCAATTGAACCTTTGGATCCAGGAGGCCTGGCAAATGCCCAACGCCCCACTACTGAGTAAGTTACATTTAATTATGTATGTAAGAAATTAAACTAGCTGATATTATGGAGATGTGTATTCCAATATTACTTCATTTATATTACAGCTGCAGGTGTCCGTTCTGTGAACCGCAGAGCATATGGCGATAGGCTGGTGCGGTTGCGCCACCAGGCAGGTCAGTAATCCTTTCCCAGTAACTGTAAAGAAATATAAAAGTATGACAGTTAGCAAAAGAGTGCAGTGTAGTCACTAAGTAATAAAATGAGCAAGTAACAGTGTAAGAGTGTTTGCAAGTATTGCTTGATTACAAAAGTGTGTTGCAGTCTGTAATCCAAACAGAAAAATGAAAATGTCTGAAATAAAGTCTGAAATAAAGATGCCCCACCTGTAATATAATAGTACACAACCTGCAGCAGGCTGAAAAGTACAGCTGCAGAAGATGAGCAAAGCACATGTGTGAAATATATCCCTGTTGAAATACTGAAACATGACAGAAGTGAGACTGCTGGAAAGGATTGTAATAACTACAGGTAAAACATGTCAATAAAGCCTAGAAGTAAGTACCATCCTGAATAGTAAAATTAAAACAAGTGAGAGAGTGTGAGAAAGAGTTATGAATCCACCAATAAAGTAGTAATAACCCCTGAATAAAGTATACTGCAGTCAGTACAGAATGAAATGAATGTGACAAGCAGAACCAAACTGCGAAATGTGTTCAAAAAGTTGCTGCAGCTGGAATGTGCATCCCAAAATCTGGATATGTTGCTCTCAGTCTGCAATATGCAGATAGTATGATTGTCTGAAATACCAAACATCCACAGTTGTCTATAGCTATATAAAGCAAATGTAGCAGGATGATGTAGCTGAACAAAGCCAGATATGAACATGTATGAATAACAATAAAATGTATATTGATGTAGCAGTAACAGTCCTATCACCAACTTGAAGTAGTTATCACATAGGAAACTGTAGGTAGAACAGTAGTGTGTATATATCTGCAGCTATTAGAAATGTACAGCATATGTATTGGTATTTGAAGGTGTTAATTATATTTTCTTCACCCTACCCTATAACCACATATAATCCATTCCACGTGAAATTGGTATGTGCAATCACAATTAACACCCATGGACATTTGTCCTGTTGGGTCATACATATTTGCATGTACGTTGATGCATCTGCCCTGTTCATACATCCAAACCTGATGGCCTGTTGCCATCAATCAACCCTGCATGTTGTTGGACTGTGTTTTGCTGTTCAAATTATGCATGTGTTATGCTCGCTGTTCAATGGTGTAAATATCTGGGTGTTTGGTTAATGGGAATACTAACGCATGCTGTTACAACTAATTGCGAATGGTATTGTATGTTACTAACCCAAACTGTCATGACATAATGCAAAACATAGGACGACAGGGAAGGCGGGTTCCAGCGGACCCACCTCTCCCAGCTCAGCTGGCGAGTGCACCTGGCACTAGTGCCCAGTCTGGACCCTCCTCTGGTGGCCCTGTGCCACCTGCGGATGGAAGCGCTGCAGGGGATGGGGCCCGTCCCCCCTCTGCAAGTGTGGCCGGAGGAGAACCACCACTCACCCTCCGTAGCGTCCGGAATGTGGTGCGTAGGGAGATCCGGGACTCTGTTCTTGGGCCCCTACGCCAGCTTGAGGCACGGGTGGCACAACTTATAGGCATGCCTGCTGCCCAGCCTACACAGCCCCCAGCACAGCCCCGTCCCGGGCAGTGAAGGAACAGTGGCAACTGCCCATGGGTGGGGATATCAGTTCCACTATTGCCATCTGTGGGCTCATGGGCTCTGGATATCCAAACATCCATCCCCGTCAATTGTGTAACCCCCCAACACGTGTCATACACTGCCCCTGTATGCGTCTTGTTTGTCTTGTCTGTTGGCCTACCCAACCTACCTCCCCAGCTATACCGACTTCCTTTACCTGACATACCACTCTCACCTGAAAAAAATAAAAATAAAAAAAGGGCACTCTGTACCCACAAAAAAATTACGCCCCATACATAGCTGCCCATTCCGCACACATGTCTGCTGGACATGGAAACTATCAATTCCAATTGGCTATACAACAAGTATTATTGTTGTCCTGACACCTCTCTCAGGGGTGGAAGGTTTCAAATGTCACACCAAATTACAAACATATGCACAGCTGTTGCTGATGAAAAAATGGGCAGCTATGGGCCTTACCTACATCCCTCCTGCAAAACCCAAGCTTGTTTCCCTACTGTCTTACCCTCTTTGTGACCCCTTTTTCACCACTTTCCTGTCTCCCCATTTTCATTTCTTTCAAAGAAAATAGTGCGGGTGTGCGCCAGAGTAAGCACTGTTAAGCGGTTGTAAGCGGGTGTGTGCAGAGCTGAACGCCAGTGCGCATGCAGGAGCTCCGCGCAAACCAGCGCTAACCCGGTTACAACTGCTTAAAAGTGCCTTAGTCACTCTGATTGACAGGTCCTGTAGTCAGTTCAAAAGCAAAATAAAATCCCACTATCAGTCCCGAACCCAGGACCTTGGAAACAGTAGTCTGCATGACTTACCACTAAGCCATGACTGTTATACAAGAGCATTGTGCTACAATAAATATATCATGTAATAGTAGGAATGAATGTAAAGGGAATATAGGATGTGTAGTACACAAAGCATGTCATGTATATTTACTGTCAAATCTAGTGGATTTCTATAATAGTAGTGTGTGAACAGAAACAGCCATGCTAGTTGGTAGCTAGTAGGTAATAATGTCAGTTATACATATATAAATGTATGTATATATATATATATATATATATATATATATATATATATATATAGTTGTAGGTGTCAGTGTACATACACATTTAGTACAGGAAACAGGAGAGATGAATGGAGAAATGTGAATCTACAACACAGCCTGAATCATGAGAGAGATACTAACCTTTACACTCACAGAACAGTGTCCACAGCATGCCAGCATGGTCCCCGCCCTTACAATCTGAAAGGGCAATGCCTATCTCACATACCCTTTTATAGCACTGTCCTGAAATCACAGTGAGAACTGCAATCAGTACACAACTGGCTGCATGCAATTAGCAAATGCTGGCTTACAATAGGTGCAGAGGCCATCACATGGACTTATGCAGATACCTACAAAAGCATCCTGTACTCCCACTCCACACATGCAATACTTTCATTGCACCGTCTGGAGGCAGAGAGAGAGAGAGAGAAAGAAAAAAAAAAGAAAAAAGAAAATAAGAACACAAACAAAAACACACGTAAGACACACTAAGTTGAAGTTGTCATCAGTGTCAGTATCAAGCTGGGCTAGCAGCAGCAGGAAGCTATAGTAACGGTAACGCAACCAGCTGCGACAAACACAGGTAATGTAAAGTAACAAGTTAATAGTCTACATACTGTGAACCCTCCATATGTGTCATTGGTCCGTATCTATAGGTATGTCTATGTGATAAGTTGTGTGCATGTAGTTTCACCCAAAGGGGATGACTATACATTACATGTCATTCAGTGTTAGGACATGATTCTGGCACCAGTTGTCCATTTCAGTGAGGCCTGTCTGTAGGATGTGTGTGTCAGCTGGTGTAACGACTATGGCGCTTAGTTCGCAGTCATCTGGGAACTTTGTCATCCACAACTCGCACATGTTTGCTTTCACATCTGAGAAGTAAATGCCAAACAAGAGGGGTCCTAGGACAGAGCCCTGTGACATACCACATGTGACTGGCTTTGAGTCTGACATGGCTCCCGCAATATTGATATTATGGATTCTGTAGTTCAACCAGTGTGCAACCCATCATGTGACATATGTAGTAACATGTAAGTTGATGAGCTTGTCTATGATGCCTGAGTGGAGTACTGTGTTGAAGGCCTTAGGCAAGTCCAGGTAGGCTGTATGGACTGCTTTGCCCTCATCAATGGCTGTAGTGACTGTTTTGAAAAGGTCAACCAGGTTCAAAAGGCAGGATCAGCCCATCACAAAGGCAAACTGGATGGGATCAAGTGTCTGCAGGTACCCAATATCGCTGTATATGCATCCCATAATGAATCATTCCATAGCTTTGCAGACCAGGCTGGTTAAGCTTATGGGGCGGTAGTTCCCAGGGTCAGTAGAGGTGCCTCCTTAGTGGAGTGGGACCACTGTTGCTGTATGCCAGTGTTCAGGTACATATCCTGTAGTACGGCCAAGGTTAAATATCAGTCTTACATGCGGTTGTATCTCCTCTTGGAGTTCACGTAGCACACATCCAGGGATACCAGCAGGTCACATTGATGCTGTGTGTTCTGCTTTGCTGAGGGCGGCCCTCACCTGGACATCTGAGATGATAGGGAGGTTACATTCAGCTGTGATAAGTATTTCTAAGTGTGGGGGAGAGGGATGGGGGATATTTGCACTGAACCTGTCTGCCAGAATGTTGCCAATATCTGTGGGTTCAGTGAATGTTAAGTAGGTGTGTAGTAACTCAGAGCATATCTGAGGCTTTTGGTCCATATATCTAACATAACTGAAGAAGGCCTTGTGGTTATCTATAGTGTCCATGGCCATTTCCCTCTCAGAGTTGGCCGTGGATGTTGTTATGAGAGACCGTAGCTTATTACCAGTGCTGACCACAGATGCCTTCCCTTTATGTGAATCTGCTCTGTCCTGCAGTAGCCTCCTTCTATCGTTATACAATTTGCCTTTGGCTGGGGTCCACCAGACAGGATGCTTAACCTTTGTGCATAGGGTCTGGGTTAGAAATGTGTGTGCATGTTCCATGCATTCTTTGGGATGTCCGTGGGAAGCATTCGCAAAGGGGTCAGCATTGTGGGTTGTGGCTTCCACTGGCCCAGTGGGCTGCATGGATACTATGTCAGTCCTAACAAGTGAAAATCTGTCTATACACATATATATCAAAGTAGTCTACTGTGTTGGTGGTGGTGGTGGGATATGTATATCCAGGCCGATTAATTTGTGTCCAGATCACACTAGTGGATGGCGTTCCACATACAGTACCTTAGTATGAACCCCCAGAGTGAGGTTGTGCATTGGACCTGTCTCAGTGTGCTGACCGATGGGGCTTGGTACTATGTTGTATGGAATGTGGCAGGTATTGTTGCACAGGTGTTGGCTGAGCACTGATATCTGGCCATGTACATGTGTATCCACCAAGAGGTACACACGTGCTACATATGGGAGTAGTAGTATATCACTACAGTTGAGTATCATGTATAGTATGTGTGCCATATATTGCTGACATAGTTTGCTAATATCCTGTTTGTGTTCTCTTTCAGGGACATGGCGCATCAGCCAAACCCTGCCTACTCTGCTGCAGAAGATGAAGAGATACACCAGAGCCTGGTGCGGGATTATGACATACTGTTTTCCTGCACCAGCCAGAATCAGCAGGAGAGGGCTGCACTGTGGCAAGACCTTGTCCGTAGGGTAAATGACATTGGCACGCATAATAGGACATATGAGCAGGTACGACATCACTGCAGTGATTTAATCAGAAATGTCCGTCAGCGTATGTTGGATATCCACAGGCAACAGGTCGCCACAGGAGGTGGGGTGGCCACACATCCCCCCCTCACCAGACTGGAGGGGCTACTCCTAAGTGTTGTGGCTCCAGCCCAGGAACATCAACAGCAACACACCTGCATTATGATGGAGGCTGGATCCACACAGCAACACGACATGGAGCGTGCAGGTAATATGCCATATGTACACTTGACTGTTCTGTACACTGTTAGTTTACGCATGTGTAAGGTGTGTCCTTGGTATGTAGCTGTCAACATAGTATGTAATTGTGCAGGTGTGATATTGTCAATATCAGCAGCTGACATGCGAAAGGCAACTGGTGTACTACTGCACTGTATCATACGCAGTATCAATGGCACAGTTGTGCCCACTGACATTAATCCCCTCATTTCTGCAGGTCCTTCTGGTGTTACAGCAAGGCAGCCCATCCATGCTGGTGAGTGTGTTTTAACAATACCTATAATAGTCCTGATAGTGCTAGTAATAATAGTGTAACTCAGTAGTGCTCTGTGTGTATACTGCGGGGTGTGCATGTGTGCATGTGTGCATGTGTGCCTGTGTCCACGTGTGCATGTGTGCATGTGTGCATGTGTGCCTGTGTCCACGTGTGCATGTGTGCATGTGTGCAGGTGTGCATGTGTGCCTGTGTCCATGTGTGCATGTGTGCATGTGTCCATGTGTGCACGTGTCCACATGTGCATGTGTGCATGTGTGCATGTGTGCACATGTGCCTGTGTCCACGTGTGCATGTGTGCATGTGTGCATGTGTGCCTGTGTCCACGTGTGCATGTGTGCATGTGTGCATGTGTGCATTAGTGCATCACTGGTAACATTGTGTAGACATTGTAAACTGTGTTTCCTGTCTTCCTCCCACAGGTTCTGGTTCTGCTCTGATGTCCTGCAGCAGGGAACCTGAATCTGGTGCCACAGGTACTGATAATGATGATATCTGTGTAATGGCACAGGAAGGTGTGTCAGGGTCCGTCATTGGTCAGCCAATTGACAGTACACAGCCATCAACCCCATCATTGCGCACAGTCATCCTGCCAGTACATCCTATGTCACCATTGTCCCTAGGTAATGGACAGGATACAGAGGGCATTGACCAGGGTAATGTGGTATCTGTGGCACATGCTTCCCCACACAGCAGCCATGGGCAGGGTCCTGAGATGGTACCACACAGACAGTTGCCCATGGGTTCTCGTGGGAGCATCCGTGGGTGTACTGCCTCTGGCAGACATGCCCAAAGAGGTCTGTCAACCTCAGTTATGTTTCGGGCTGTCATGCAGGCACAGTCATGCATGGAAAGGTACACCAGACAGGGTCTGAGAGAGCTGAGAGCATGTCGCACATCCATGACTGACAGTATGCGTGACATCGCGGATGCTATCCGTAATTTCACCGATGTCATAGACAGACATTGTGGGGACATATTACAGCAGTTCCACAACCACATGTCCATGAGCCAGGGCAATGGTGGACGGTTGCGGCGTCGACGTGGCCGTATGCCAGCAACAGCAGCAGCTGGCAGTCGGCGTGGACGACAACAGGCCCACGGATGCCCCCATAGTGCCAGCAGCAGCCCCAGCAATGCTGGGTCTGTGCTGTCATCAGATCGCCCCAGGAGACCAAGTGCACATGGCTCTGGACAGTCCCAACAGGGACCTGTGTCCAGTCAACACACTCCCACTTCTGATGACAGTACCCAGTCTGGCTTAGTACCGGATACGATCTGTAGCACCCCTGCCAGGCACAGGTACCCTGTCCGTGCCCACAGACACTGATCTGTATGACCTGCCAGATGCAGTCTGTGGCTGTCCACAAACTCCAGTATATGGCAGTCATGAGGTGGAACTGTGTGCATGCATACACACATGCGAAATGTCAACACCTAGGGCTACCACATACACGCACACACTGCACCAACAGTGCCCCACCCTGTACTGTCCCTCACCAACACACATACACATACATGTCAATTGGTGGTATCAGTGACAGACTCAGGCATACCTAATTCACACCCTGTGCATATGATGAAACTGTGCCACCTCCTGCAATCTCCAACATCAGTGCAGGAACAGGTAAACACGTTGCTGATGCACAGGGTAACTACATAGAAGTGTATTACTAGTATCATGTTGGTAACAGTACAGTTGCTGATATGACTGTGTGTATATCCCAGCATGCCTGATGCAGTAACTGTATGACTGTCCTGAATTGTTATCTGCACCCATAGTAAGTACCATAGTGTAACAGCTGCACATTATTGCATACCGGTGGTAAGGATGTCAACAGATAGCCACATACACAGGTAGCACAGGGGAGAAGTTAATGCAAGTAGTGATACACAATGATGGACATGTACAGTAATGGTGGCATGTTGCCCACAACGACTATGCAATGTGGATGTTTGCGCATGTTGATATGTGTGCAGTACCAATTTAATACAAATTACAATTAAATATGACATAATATCAGTTCTACCATGGACACCTAAGCTGTGCATTCCTGGGTACATGTTGATAGTGCCTGCATATTTGCACTGTTACCCACTGGAAGTGTTACCCCTTCTTTGTTGTACAATGGACTACTTCCACACCTGCTTACTGTAGCTTTGTTTGCATGCATGTTTGCTTGTGGTTCCCTGGAACACTGATTCCACCTGCAATGCAGAGTTACAGAGCTTCTGTGGATTCCTAGTGACATCTGCATAGCGTACTGTACGTATGTCAACTTTCCACCTGACAGAACGTCACTGTCTGTCCTGTTCGCATGTACGTTGCCTGTGACACATTGCATATGACTTACCTGGCATTTACCCACGTGTGCAGTCATATATGCCAGTGCTATGAAATCAGTAGCAGTACACCCACACATACTCACCTCCAGTATGTTGTTCCCCATTGGCCCTATGTGTTGGTAATCACCATGGCAATCACACTACTATGGTAGCATGTGCAAAGGTAACCTGTGAATCACCTCTATGGTCCAGTTGTGATTTATGTGAGTCATGTGGCAATGTCACAGCTGCCACATGTATGCAGTCAACCCTCTCCCCTGGCCAGGAACGTACAACACATGTGTGAGATGCCACCACATAGCCAATCTGGGGACTGAGCACTCTGAACCCAGTACTGCCATACCCTGTCAGGTGGCATGACATACTACAGTGACTACAATACCAGTCTGACATAGACCCGCACTGACAGCAATCCGAACACACTGGGACATACCTGGAGACTCAGAATAATATCCTGCCTGAGCATCACACACCTCCGCAGCTGGCACACAGGCATACGTCAAGTCGGAACAGAGCACATGCCACACATGGCACACATCCCGTGTGCCACACACTCACAGCCTATAGGGCTACACAACACACCTGCTACAGATGTGTCAGGTACCTCTCTTGGCCGCTGCAGTGGGGTCCCGCTCAACAGGCTGTACATGGTGAAGGTCACAGTGATATGCCCGTGGGGCACTATGATCCACCACAAAACACATGCATACAGGTCAGTCAGAGGCATGGACAAATATGACGCAGTCATTGTCCATGCCACTATGGATGACCTGAGACATACCTCCCTGGACTACATGATAGGGAACATAGAAGGGCCCTCTCAGCATGTGGCACAGGCCAGTATGAGCCTGACATTGGTTGCCATCATACCCTTACCAGGTATGCTACCACAATATGTAGGAAGGGTGTTCTATGTCTACATTCTGCTCAATCTCCAATGTCATTCATAGGGTATCCAATGGCTGTCAACATGTGCTTACATGCTAGGGAAGCCACAATGATTTGCGAGGGGCAGCTTGCACGTGACAGCCATGGACCATTGTATATTGGTGAAGCCCCTTGATACACATATAGTGCCTTTTGCTGCAGGACACAGATTACATAGCCACCTCCGCGGGTATCACACGGGATAGGACACAGGACACTAACAGTAATGCTACACAACACCAGCAGTGTACACCGCAAGATGCATGCACTGGACACTGTCCTCAGCACAGTAAACTGCAATATCTGTGCAGTACCAGATTCCTGATTCATGGCTCACAGGTGCAACCCATCACTGCCAGGTTATACCTCATACCATGCCTGTCATCCCCTACACATGAAACACACATGGACAGGGGGGTGGTATCTCAAGGCACCACAGATACACACACCTCCAGGTTGTTGGCACAGCACAAAGCATCAGGGCCTATCCATGAGCAGCTAACAGTGTGTTGGACTGCCTTCTGGTTCATAGCCTGGCACACACAACCCTCCCATACACAGGAAACCCACATGTCCTCCCTAACAACACTGGCAATATGACAGTCTCTAGAAATGTCTTTATATGGCTGGACTGCATCCAGCCAAACATTGTGTGTGAGCATTACTGTAGCTACAACACACTAGCTGAAAGGTTCCCAGCATGTAGTCACTGAATTGCAGTGGAACAACATGTTACCACTCCCACAACAGGTGGGAACATGCAGCACCTGTTCATCGACTACATGTAGACTATATGGCCCAGACCAGATGTGTATTCCCTGCTGTTGGGATTATACCATATACAACTCACACTGTATATACACATACCGCATGCCCTGCACAGTAAGACACAGTCTTAATGTTATGCATTGCGAATACCATTTATCCACTTGAGGCACGTGTCAGACATGGTAACTACTGAAGGTCACAGGTATATATGTGTATGTGTCACACACATACATCATGTGTGCATTGCCATTGCTGGTTTAAGCAATGTCATGCATTGTTATGAACAACAACCCACACATGGTCATATTGTGTGACACAACCACACGTGGCAGTTCTGGGTTTCCAAAACATACCTATCTGTGCTCTGACAGTGGTAATAGACCCAGTAGCGGAGCGCACTATTGGCATTACTGGGCAATTAGCCCTGTTTGGCTGTACTGATAGTGTGGTGACATCACCTGTGTTTACTGGGGGAATATGCAGCATCTGGTGTATTGTAGTAGTTGCCAAAAGGAACTGTTCTCTCACACTTGCAATTGCACACACCCTACTACCCCCACCCCCACACACACAAACACTCACTTGCTATTTGCAGGATTCATACCCCTACTTAACTATGTCACGACACGTGAGAGAGACGCATTAGCGAAGCGCACTATTTGGATTACTAGAAAGTTTCTCTTCTCTGGCTGTACTTATAGGGTGCTGACATCATCAGTGTTTAGAAAGGGTAATGTGCATCATGTAGTGTGTTCTCCTGATTGCTAAAAAGCACATGTCGTTCATACAGAATTGCACACACACAAACTCCCCTCATCCAAAAACACACACTTGCCATTTACAGGTTTCAAACCCCTACCTAACTATGTTATGACACTTGAAAAAGACACAATAGCAGAGTGCGCTATTTGAATTACTGGGAGGTTTTTTTTCTCCAGCTGTACTTATAGGGTGCTGACATCATCAGTGTTTGGAAATGGTAATGTGCATCATGTAGTGTGTTCTCCTGATTGCCAAAAAGCACCTGTTTTTCATACAGAATTGCACATACACAAACTCCCCTCATCCAAACACACACACTTGCCATTTACAAGATTCAAACTCCTGTCTAACATAACTATGTTATGACACTTGAGAGAGATGCATTAACAAAGTGTGCTATTCGGATTACTGGGAGGTTTCCCTTCTCCAGCTGAACTTATAGGGTGCTGACATCATCAGTGTTTGGAAAGGGTAATGTTCATCATGTAGTGTGTTCTCCTAATTGCCAAAATGCACATATCTTGCATACAGACTTGCCAGCACACACACTCCCCTTATCCACACACTTGCCATTTGCAGGATTCAAACCCCTACCTAGCTATGTTATGACACTTGAGACAGACGCATTAGCGGAGCGTGCTATTCGCATTACTGGAAGGTTTTCCTTCTCCTGCTGTACTTATAGGGTGCTGACATCATCAGTGCTTAGAAAGGGGAATGTGCATCCTGTAGAGTGTTTTCCCAGTTGCCAAAAGGGGCACTTCCCTCACACAGACTTGCACACAACAACCCCGCTCACCCACACACACACACACACACACACACACACACACACTGAGCATTTGCATGGTTCAAACTCCTACCTACATATATTATGACACTTGAGGGAGACGCATTAGCAGAGCGCGCTATCCGAATTACTGGGCATCTATTCTGCAGCTGCAGTATTTATAGGGTGCTGACATCTTTATTTCTACAGAGGTATGTACATCTAGTACTACCTGTCAGGTGGTGGATAGCATATATATGCATTTGCAGCCACCTACTTCAGGGTCAGATATGCACATCACACTGGCAGGTTATGTTCTATACCATGCTTCGTGACCACAGGACCTGTAACACACAACACAACCAGTCCAGAACACCACTCCCACATCCAGGACACACACTTTGCTTCCTTGGGAACAGTGCCAGGATATGCAGGTGTTCACATACACCATTCCAGTTGTTAACATCAGGTACAGGCATATTGTGTGTGGGAACTACCAGGCCTCTACAACATTACCCTACAGCCACTACAATTTGTGGGTCCATGTGCTATGGCAGAACCACTCACCACAGCCACATGGGGGAATACATATTGCACCTGTCCATCTGCAACATGGGTACTCACTGTTCCACACCAGAGGTAGACCACCATTGTTGATATCTGACCATCCCCACCTTTCCCTGGACATCCATATCCCATCCCCACCCCCAGGCAAGGTTGTCACTGCAAACAAACTGTATTTAGCACAAGCAGACTCTACACTTGTGAAGACTGGGGTGTAAGACTTCAAAGGACCCATGCTGGGGGACTATACTGGCCACTCTGCATAATCCTTGACAATTGCATTCTGTTAGCATGTGTAAGGTTTGCATTGATCATGCTATCCCACATATACCCATGACTGCTCCACAACAGGACACCTGTCAGGTGTACACCAGCCATATATGAGCTGTCCAACAGACAGAGTGAGCTAATACATTGCAGAGCTGTATCCCATAGAGGGAGGACATCTCTGAACAGTACCGGCATGACACTTCAATCTCACATAATCATCACAACACAGTGTTGACAGTACAATTGTCCAGACAATGCAAATATGGCTCCCCTCAGTCTGTTATTGATGCCCACTTACTGTTGGAGGTCCTCAGCAACCCTCTTCCAGCACACACCAACAACATGGATGTGGCTTAGCACATTCAAACCCTGGGATCTCCACTGTGTCCCTGCTTGACAGAGGCACAGCACACTAGCCTCACACGTTGCCTTATGTGACCTACTTTACAGTGGCACAGTAGCCTACTGTACTGGGGATGCAGATGCCAAGCACACTCTGGCTAAGCTGTCATTCCCTAGGGCAAACAGTCTAGTATTGACCTCTACACCCATATATTCAATTGTCAGATGCACAATATTTGTTGCTGTTAGACTGTTTGCAGGTCTTTATTGCCATAGCATTCCCTGTTCCTATGAACAACTTGTGTATCTGTGGAAGATGTTTGAATATGAGGGGGATCCACTATATCACTTATGTCTCTGAAGTAATTTACTGTGTGCACTGGGCAGATTGCTGTGTTGTGGTTGGTTCCTGGAATGACACATACAAATAACAGATATGTGTGGCCAACTGCTAAACGGAGATATGGCCTAAGTGTGTGAGCATGCCCAGTTCAGCCTTTCCATGGCATGTTGTCTGACATATGCCTCATTTATCAAAGTGTGCGAGCATGCCCAGTGTGAGCTTTCCATATGTTGAACTCTGCAGTCCACCACATATTTGGGTGAGTGTGAACTTCAACAATATCTCACGTTTATGGTTGTGTGTTGGGTGTCATGTTGTGTACTTACTGGCCAACTCCTTCATGTCTGACCACAACAGGGATTATACTGTGCCTGCAGGGATTGCATGGGATACTTTGCATACAGTTGTCAACATCCTTTCATAATGACCTAACACTGTAGTACCATAGTGTACTGGTTCAGTACTTTCACTGTGGTGGACAGTATCCTGGGCTTTAGTCCTATCACTGCTTTAAATCTTCATAGTGAGCACAACAGACTGTGTAGGGGCCAGTTGTGCACATATGACCATGTTGCATTATGTTCAGATATGGACTACCTAAACCAGGCTTGTCCAACATTGGTAGTGTATTCCACAACATAGGTGGACATTGGCAAACACTAGCGATGTGCCCTAGGCCATTTCTGATGCTAGTCAGAGAGTGTGTTTGTCCTTCGACACACATTGTAACTGGTGTTTGCCATGACATATGTCATGGTTAGTATACTGTGCCTCCGTCTACCTGTGACATAACAGTGATACCCAGGGTAAACCTACCATCTCCCATCCACTCATCAAGATTCCTCTTGAGGAGTGTCGATGGGTGACTCTCTGGCTAACCTGTACTGGGAGTTTACTCAAGAGTGGGGTGGCTTCTGTGTTATGGATCATTCAGTACAGCTTGTCCTATGTATGTCAGTGCTGGGGTTCAGGTCTCTCATGTGCATAGCTCACTGCCATTCAGATTGTACAAGGTGCAGCATGTTCATTGATTCCAGCTTGGACATGGCTTCATACATCAGGCACAGCTTGCCTCTGGATGGGCAGTATGGCAGTGTGTGGAGCTGCAGTTTGTTTAATCAGGCAACACATGGCATCTGTTCAAGCTCTTTGCTACTCCTGGTGAGGTACTGTTGTGGACTTTACAGTTGATGGAGGTGTCTGCTGAGGTACATCTCACAGGGGCTATTGTAGTCAATTGTGATGCTGATGAAGGATGACTGCAGAGCCACAGTGAACTCCCCTTATCTAGATCTGACAACCTTCATGATTAGGTGGGTATATGGTATGTTTCTGTGAACACTACAGCCACATGTTTGTCCAATGCAGGATATCTATAACCTTGTGTCCCCAGGTCTCTCATTACATGTTAGGTACGTAATGGGTTAACACCTGTGTGGTAATTGGTGGGCACTTACTGTATATCCATGGTGGTTGACTATACACATTTCTGCAATTAGCTTGCTGACATGGCTATAGCAGCAGTTGTCTGTTTCTATGTGGCCTTTTTGTGGGTTGCTTGTGTCAGCTGGGGGTCAGATATGGTGGGCAGTTTGTACTCCTCTGCATACATGTTCAGTCACAGTCCTTCCATGTTGGCCTGTACCTATGGGACATATATATGGAACGAGGGAGGTCCCAGGACCAAGCCTTGTGGGATGCCACTTATATCTGGTTTGTAGTCTGACATGGATGCAGCATGTCTGACCATGTCAGTTCTGTCCTTGGTCTGGTTTGCAACCCCTCTACTGACATAGGGGTTTATATTTAAGCTGGTGAACATATCCATACTGAACACGTAGGGTATTGTCTGGAAGCATTTGCACAGTCCAGCTATGCTGTGTGGACCACATTGCCCTCATCAATGACCTTAATAACTGTTTCAAATGGGTAAAACATGTTTAGGGGCAGGATCTGCACTTACGACAGCCACACTGGGTAGGGTCCGGTGTCAGTAGGTCCCTGATAGCTTTATGTCTGCAGTACATGCTGATCCTTTCCATAGCTGTGCAGACCAAGCTTGTCAGGATCCTGGGGTGGTAGTTTGCAGTATCCATTCAGGCAACACCTTTGTTGAGAAGGACCACTGTTGTTGTACACTGCTCTTTGGGTACATATCCTGTGGTAAGGCTGACATTGAGCAGTAGTGTGATTTGGCATTCCATTCTTCTTGGAGTCCATGTTGGACTCAGCCCAGGACACCATCTCATACCTTTGCTGCTGTGTGTTTTGCTTTGTAGATGATGGCTGTTACCTCAGCATCTGCAATGTCAGGGGGCCAGCAGTCTGCTGGGATAGATATTTTGCATTCTGGGGGGGGGGGTTGCACTGCACCTGTCAGGTTCTATGTTGGCAATATGTCTGTGTGTTTGGTATGTTGTTTGTGATATTTGTGTGATTCGGAGCATATCTGTGAATTCCCAACATGGTTCCTACCATCAGTTGAGTAAGCCTTGTGATTATCCTTAGTGTCCTGTACAATTTGTATCTTCATAAGTTCATAGGTTCATATTACGCTATCCAACCTAGGGCATTTGTAAGCCTAGCCGGAGTGTGTGTGTCTTTCGCCGCCCCTTGCTATGTGAATAGTATGGCCATTTATGATTTACTTTACTGTGCTTCTGTCTGGACGTGACACAGTGAAGACCCCCAGTGTACATCTACGATCTTCCATCCACTTGGCAATATTCCTGTTGAGGGGTGTCAGTGAGGGGCTCTGCCTAACATGGAGTGGGATCCTGTTCCAGGGTGTGGGGAGCCTCTGGGTTATGTATCTGTCCTTCCAGCACATCCTATTTCATTATGTGTTGAGGTTGACATCTGTCACTCTCACAGCTCCAATGGCTTTGATTTCCTGGTGTGGAGCATGTCCATTACTCCTGTGTTGGACATGGCCTTGTACAACAGACATACAATGCCTCTGTGTAGGCAGTCTGTGACTGCATTCAGCTGGGGTGTCTACAGCCAGGCAGCATATGACATATATTTGAGACCCTTTATCCTCTTGGTGAGGTACCTTTGAGGTCTTTCTAACCGCTGCAGGTGTCAGGTAAGGTACATCCCATATGAGTCATTGTACTAGATTATGGGTCTGATAAGAGAACAGTACAGGGGCACAATGACCTCTGTTGATGTAGATGTGAATCCTTTCATGATACGGTGTCCAATATATACAGTCTTCCTAGCCACATTGGCATTGTGAGTGTCACATAACATGTTACTGTCCACTTGTGTCCCTAGGTCCCTGATTACTCCTTGCATACATAATGGTTTACCACCTATGTGGTAATTTGTGAGTACCTTGTTTGGTATTTGGTGGGACATTCATACTGTCCAGTGTCTTCAGGACATCTGGGTGGGGTTCCTGTGTGTGAGAGTGTAGTCTGTCCATGCTACAGACTGTACAGCAGTTTTGACTACAGTTAGGTGCACATGGGTGGTCTCCGCTGCTTCGTGCATTGTCAGTTACCTGGCCGTATGGGTGTCTGTGCTGCATATGGATACTCCCCCTCCTTTGATGTTTTGGTCCAGGTGTTGGGGCCATAACGCATGATATGAGGTATAACCTGGTAGTGCTGGTGTGCTGTCAGGAGGCTTGCAGCAGGTTTCTGTCACTGCACAGACATTGATGTTCTCCATACTGGGAAGTGCCTCAGGAGCATGCATATTGCAGTTTACACATCTGGTACTGGTCAGCATTACCCTTATGTTTCTTACCACTTATGTTTTCTAGGGTGGTGAGTTAGTCTTTTCGGCCTTGCCTACGTATGGCTCTATGGAGGTGGCAAAAGCCTTATCCAATATCCAGATGCCCAGGGGTAACAGGTGCAAGCCATCCCTGGAACAGCAGCATGGCTTGTCATGCATGACATCTCAAGCAGACAGACATTAGATCCTCTTGGACTGACAGCTGTAATTGTGCCACCTGTTAAAGCTGATCATTCTGTGTTTGTACTGTGGCATCATTCTTGTTGAGGGTTGGATGCTGCAAACGGCCCATGTCATACCAGCCTGGAGTACATACTCAGAGAGCTCATCCATGTCTCTTTTCATGTAATCCAGGGAGGTACATCGCAGGTCATTCACACCAGCATGGACAATGACTGCATCATATTTCTACTTGCTTTGGGGTGACCTGCGTACTTGTGTTATGTGGCGTATTGTAGCAGCCTACAGGCAGCTTACTGTACCCTTTCCCTTGTTCAGTCTGGTTAGTGGGACAGCAGTGTGTCTGCCTATAGAGACACCTATTACAACTGTATCAGGCATGTTGTTTCTCCTTCTGGCCTGTGACTGTTTGGCACACCAGCTTTGTGTACTATGTGTTGCATGTGCTATGACTGGAGGTTGTGGTTGCTTGGGGGTCTGCTTTGGAGGCCTCTGTTGGTGTGGTGTGTTTGTAATTAGGGCCTCCGGGAATGTTTTTCTGTGTTTATGTGTTTGGTTTACAGTTGTGATAGGTCTATGTGGGACTGGGTTTGTGGTGTGTGTGGTTACCTTCTCCTCCTGACTAGTTTTGACAGTACTGAGTTGGGGGATCTCAGCCTCCGGTTTGGATAAATGGTTGCATCTCTCACATATATTTGTATTTATTGGGGGGAGTTGAGGGTTGTCTGTGTATTTGGGGCAGGTTTAACATTGCCTCAGGATTCACAGATTCTACTTGTTGTAGCTGGCCTTAGTGGATTGTATGTGTGGACATATTTTATTGTCATACTACTGATCAGTGATTACTTCCCTTTTTATGTTTGCTCTATCATGTAGTAGCTTCCTCATTCTCTTGCATGGTTTGGTAATGGCTGGAGTCCAGCATGCCAGATGCCTGTGTGTATGGCATTGTGTCTTGTTGTTATTTGTGATTGCATAATCCAAGCATTCCTGGCTGTGTTCATGGAATGCCTGTATAACAGGTTCTGCGGTGTGTCCCATATTTTGCACCTGCACAGGGCCTTTAATGGATTCCACATCAGTTCGGAGGGTGCAACTTATGCTTTACACATGTTTTTCACTGTGGTTTTCTGGCCAGGGACTGTGGTCAGGATGTGTATATCCGGTGTGATTACTCTATGGTCTGGTCTTACCAGTGAGGGATACACTTCTCATCTTGCCATCCAGTACGCATGTTGCTGATTATCACATCCAGTATGCTTACCCCTCTTGTGGGAGTGGTACATTGTTCCTGGGCATTTTGGTTTATGGATTCTAGGAACTTTTCTCCTACAGTGTTGGTGCTAGTATAATGCTCCCAGTGTATGTCTGGGTATTTTCAGTCAACCAATATAATGTGGTTTGGGGGGCTTGATATATTCATGTATTCCAACATAGGACAGGTGCAGTTCCTGGTGTTAGGACGGTAGTCTGCAGCAGGCTATATACTGGGAGGTGGTTTTAGCCACTGGTACTTGACCATGGCTAGTCCATGCTGCTTCTTGTTGTGGTACCAACATGGGGGTGTGGTTATCCTTGACAATTATTGCTAGTCACCCTCCTTTTGTAGCTTGTTCCATGTTTTGAGGCTGTACAGCACAGTATGAGGTGTAACCTGGTAGTGTTAGGGTGCTGATGTGAGCCTTGACCCAGTTTTCTATTACAGGACAGATATCAACATTCTCCATACTGTGTGCGTTTATACTGCACGCATCTTGCTGTTTAGACTTCTGGCATTGGGTAGCATTACATCTAGGTTCCTATCCCTTGTGGTACCAATGAAGGTGGGTTTGTGTTTTGAGACTTACCTATTCAGGGCACTCTGTGGGTACTGACAGCCTTTGCCAGTATCCATGAGGCCTGGACTGATAGGTGCATGCCACCCCTAGCAGGTGGTGCATCATGTCATGCTCAGCATGTCTTCCCAGGCTGAAACACATTGGCTCCCCTTTGACTAACTGCATTACTTCAGGCAATTATTGCAGTTGATCATCCCATCGTCATATTGTGGCTTCATGCTCGGTGAGGGTGGATGTTAGTCAGGGTCCTCAAGTGTGCATATAGTACATGGTGTTACATTACTTAACACATGGCATTCATGCCTCAGGTGGTGCTGCAGGGCTGCCTCTGTCGGATGCACATATTACACTCCCTGTACATGTTTGTGAGCAGGTCATGTCATTTTAGGCATCCCTGTTATTATTTGAGTGAGTCAGAGAGGGGTATCATTCCCAGGGTTCCTACTGAGCCAGTGTATGTGCTATGTGTTGCCTCTTTGCCAAGGCCAGGGCATACTGGCCATGCCTCCTTCTGCCTACTGGGGCAGGCTCAGGTTGTTCCTCCTCTGAGTCACGCTCTGCCTGTGATGGCCTTGGCAATGGTGGGGGGCTGTTTGGCCCGGCCCTATGCTGGTCCTGCTGCAGCTGTTTTCGCAAGATCATATTATGTAGCATAGCACATACCATGACAATTTGGATACATGTAGTTGGTGAGTACTGTAAGGCTCCACCAGATGTGTCCAGACACCGGAACCGTGACTTGAGCAGCCCAAACACACGCTTTATTACATTACGTGTTTGTGCGTGTGCCTCATTATGGCATTCCTGTTCAGGTGTGTGTGCGTTTCTGATGGGTGTCATCAGCCACAGCTCCAGTGCATAACCTGCATCCCCCACTAGGTGTCCATGTGGGATGTCCCCACTGGCAAATGTCTAGTACAGCTGCGTCAAATGCCAGATGTGGGAATCATGGTAGCTCCCAGGGCAGCCAGCACACACATTCATTATTATGCCCTGGGCATCACACATGACCTGGCAGTTGATGGAGGGGAAGCCCTTGTGGTTAATGTAGGCCCTACCCTGCTCACCGGCTGGTGCTTTGATGCATATGTGCGTGCAGTCTATTGCACCCACTACCTCAGGGTATTCCGCTATTTGCTGGAAGAGACGCATATTGCTGGCCAATACCTCATGGGCATTGGGGAAATATACATGATCACCGACATGTGCTGACATGGCATCCAGGAACTGGTGCAGTACCCTGGAGGCTGATGCCTGTGATATCCCCATCATATCACCAGTTGGTCTCTGGAAGGTACCTGTTGCTAGTATTCTTAGGCCAACACATACCTTGGTTTCCACTGGGATGGGTTCCCCTCTGTTGGCTCTGTTGGTTCTGTGTGTGAGGCGTGGCCTGCACAGCTCAACAATTTGCTGCAGGAGGTCTCTGTCCACTCTATAGTGCTCTACTATCTCCAGCTCATGTAACCCGTGGTAGGTGACCCTGGGCCTGTACACTCTTCTCTGCCTCCTCACTGTGGGTTGTCTGGCACCATCTGCATTGTCACCACCCTCAGCAAGTCGCCTATGTCTCATTATGACAGCTATGGCAGCCCCTAGCATTTCTGCTCTGAGTTCAGCTTTTTCAGTTTTCACTTCTAATAGCTTACTCCTGTCTTGCAGTGTCTCTTGAGAGATACATCCTGCACTGCTGTTTGCAGAGTTTTAAGTGCTTGGCTGAGCTACTATTCTGCCTGTGTAATTGCCTGCTGCTAATTGTTTTCACCTGCTAGCTCCAGCAGTATTCCCTGCTAGCTTCCTACTAATTCTGTTGCTTCCTTTTTCCTTTATGTTTCCTCAGGGGGGAGCAGCATGCATACCAGCAGAAACATGCTCACAGTGGCTTACACGCATGCACACATGCTTACATGGTTCGGAATCTGCTTATTCGGGTTAAAACGCGCGCACACCAGCGCAAACAGTGTTATAACTCTGCCAACAGGCTCCCACATGCTCAGTCTGCCCTACACGTGCGCACACTAGCGCAAACAGTCTTACAAATCTACCAACATGCTCCCACATGCTCAGTCTGCCTTACACGCGCGCACACTGCCCTACTCGTGCCTCATGGCGTGCACACGTGCGCATGCACGCCCACCAAGAAACTTTGGTGTAAGTAACAGTGTACACCTTCCATTTCTTGACTTTCCCATGCTTATCTTGTGGCACTCCTCTTTCCATGATCTGTGTCTGCCATCTGTCATGTAACACTGACCTCCAATGAACTGCATTTCTTTCTACCATTCCCCCCTGTGATGTCACCTATCTCCTACTCTATTCCTCCCCCTTGTGTATCTCTTACACTACTCAGAATGTGCTCATTTGCTATGTGACTGTGAGATTCAGTATCCTAACCCTCATTTACATCAGATTGCCTACTAATGCTTAGTTACATGTCTTAGACTCAGCTTCCCCCCTTAGCAACCACTAAACGGTGGCCATGTTGTTTTTGGTCTGCTGGTCCCTGCATTGTCATTCCATGTATTGCATGAAACCCACATTTGTTGGTTTATAACCTTCATTTTTATGTTTTATACAGCGCAGCCCGTTTGCGCGGGGCTGCGCTGCGTTTAAACATCGGCGATCTCCGAAAAAAAAATTATATTTTTTTAGTATTTGCATCGGGGTACCTTGCCAATGGCCACATATTTGGCCATTGGCATGCTGCCTGACACATATGCACCCTTTATTTCGAGCTGACATGGCTCCATTGTGATTTTTGCAGAAACGTACTCAGTTGTCAACTGAGCACATTTCTGCAGCTAAAACGGCTCTTACACGGGCTGTTTTCTGTTGGATCGCTACTCTACCTCATTTGCATGCCTTTCAGCTGCAAGTGAGGTATTTAGCATATCCACGCCCAGTCCGTGTAAGAGACGTTTTAGCTGGTCTCTTACACGGAGTTTCGGGCTGTTCCTGGATCGCGAGGCTTGCATGGAGTGTTACACATCTCTTACACTCCGTGCAAGCCTTCGTGAATCCTGCCCAATGAGTATGTAATGGATGGAAGAAGTAATTGAAAAATTAAGTACAAATTTAAAAAAATGATTTAAGCATAAATAAAGAGAAAAGTAAAGGATTTGGTTTTGAAGGAATGTTAGGAGGTATTGAGTTCAATGAAAAATATATTAGGAATAATATCTGGAAGGAATGAATACAGACAACAATGGAATAATGTACTCAAAAACGTAAATGGTATGACTATTTTTTTGGAAATCATATAGATTTTCATATAGAAAAAAAGCACACGTTGAATACCATGGTAATTGGAAAAATGCTTATGTTGCTAACATCTATATGAATCCTATTAAATATGAAAAGAAACTAATGATGATTATATTTTCTTTTATATGAGCCTGTATACTGAATCCAGTCAAGAGAGGGATTCTACATATGAGAGAAGAGCAAGGAGGCTAGAGTTTAATAAACCCAACAATGCATGCAGCATCATTAATTTTATATAAGATATTAGAAGGAATTATAAAGAAAAATAACAACTTGATATATATGATACTATATTATAAATACAAAGAATTGTGGGAAGGAATGGACGTTAAAAAATAAGTAAAAACTTTGTGAATGAAGAAATGAAAGAGTACAAACAAAATTGTGTTATGGAAAATAAAAAAGACTATATATGAAAAAAGTAGAAAGGAATGGTACTTAAATATTATGAGAGCATTTTATTGCAGTGATCGATGGAAAGATTTAGAAATAGATATGAAAAAAGCAATAATAATAGGATATAATAACTATAAAAGAATGTAAAGATTTTTATGGAGATTGTCTATTAGAAAATTGCTGGGTAAGGCATATATGCCAACCAAGAAAAGGCAAGACAGAAAATGTAATAAATGTGGAGAATTTGAGACTACTGAGCATGTGTTTTTGAAATGTTAAAAAGTTAATAATGTGTGGAAATCTGTAATATAATAGGATGAAAAGTTTGTTAAAATTTGAGCAAATAAATATGGACATAATAGATTTTGGTTATTATGGTGCAGGAAAACAGGATGAAGTGAAGAAAATAGACAGAATAATATTTTATGTTTCATGGACTATATGGAATGAGAGACTAAATGAAAAAAAATACAATGGAAATGAACTTTGACAAAGATTCTAGAGAAAATAATGCTTTGGTTGTGGATAAAAGAGTGAGGGGAAATTCTTTAATTGAAGTTTATAATGTATGGAGATTTGTAAATAGATGTAAATAATGTAACTATGTAAATAATATGTAATGTATATGTCAATAAAAAACCCTACTCTTTGGAGTTGATACATGGCACCAGATGGTTCCTACAGTAACAAGGAAGAGGCCTAAGAGAATCAACAGTATGGAGGATGAAGCGAGAAAAGCTATGCAGGGTTTGGAGGTAGAAAATTAGAATTTTGATAAAAAATTATTTGATATGGAGTATTAGAATGCAGATAAAGATTCCCGTCTGGTATATCGTACAAATGAGCAGTGTTTAGCTGTCTCAATGCAGAATAAAGCAAGTGAGTCCATTGGAGTGGTGACCGTAACAGGACTGATGTCAGCAGGACTTGCAAATGAAATTATTTTGACAATAATCAAGCAGAATGATCCAGGTGGCAGTTTTTCCATTTCATGGGAGATGACGTATAACTTTTTCTGAAGTGCTGAAGATGGTAATGTAGAGAAGGAACTTGGTGATGTGGCAGCACAGAATGCAGCAGTTAAAACTTATGCAACAGTGACAGTAAGTAAAAGAGGAAAACAGCAACAAATTGAGAAGTATGGTTCTGTGCCAGCAGAGAGAGAATGCAGCATTTAAAACGTATGCAACAGTGATAACAGGCAAAAAAAGGAGAGCAGCAACAAACTATTTAAAAAGAAAAGAAGGCCATCTCTAAAAATAAGAACAAAAATGATACTGCAATGCACATGTATTATGCATGGGATAATTTGTTAACTGTTGTGGGATTTAAAGATCAAGAAATTCAGTCTTTTATACATACAGGTACACAGGCATTTTGTAACTTAACATTTGAAACTGAGGGACTCATGATGAAATTTCTAGAGCTGTGTAAGAAAAATGACATTTATCTACAAAACAATTATTTATTTTCCGGTAGTAACTTAAATGTTTAAAAAATGTTACTTTGCAGTTTAGAATTAATGAACTGGATGACACTAAAATGCAGAGTTTGTGTGACATTCTTGATAATGTTGCAAAAGTTAGAGATGAGAGAAACACTAGTAATGGAGGGTGAGGTTGGAAGCTATTCTGAAATATGAAAAAAACATGGTGAAACATTTGTCAAGTGTTATTCTTGTGGTTGGCCATACAGGGACATTAGGATATGCTGGCTAGCCTACATCTTGTTTCCTTCGTGGGCATATTTATCATTTAATTACTGATTATGAAAAGATACAATGTAACAAGTGTGGGGGAAAGGACATACAGCAAAAAGGTGTGTGACAGAATGAAGGTTGTGTAAAAAAGGGGCTCATTTAGATGGCCTGTCAAGTACAAACAGTAAACCATTTAAAAAAAGGAAAGGGAATAAACATACACAAGGAAGGACAACAAGAGGCTGAAAGGGAGAGTGAACTAGATAAAGAAAACAACTGTAGAAGTAGAAAAATATGGAGCAGAAAAAGGAGAGAGTTTGCATGCATTAAGAATTTTTGAAGTTTTAGCCACTGAAAAATCTGATTCTGAGGCTCAAAGATTATTTGTGCACAAACCTAGGAAAAATATTCAACAGGGAAAAGAATAAAAAATAAGACAACAAAAATTTTAAAATATTTCCACTAAACTTAAAAAGAAAAAAAACAACAACAAATTTAGAGTACTCTTAGTAAACGTGAACAGTGCTATTAACAATGTAAGAAGGATAGGGATACTGAATTGGTGGTTAAATGTGATCTAGATGCTATTATGTTAGAGGATGTATGATTTTTGACAAGTAAAGAAAGCCAGCAAACTGAAAAATTGTGGGGTGGAAATATAATATGGAACTTATAAAGTGAATATTTTTCTGGGGTGTCTGTGGTATATAAACCACTGTAGGTGTGACATTAGTAAGGATGAGAAGGTTAACTGTTGTGGATGTGAGGTGAAGAGAACATATTCACAGTATTATAGCATTATATGCATTTATAAATAGCAAGGAAGTAGAGAATCTGCTTCACCAAATATTAGACTGCATGATAGTTAACATTAAAATTATAAGTGATAAAATGTGTTACATTACCTCTCTGGAATAAAAGTCAATGGTTTTATAGAAAGGGACACTTGTATCTAAAATTGATTATTTTGTATTATCAGAAGGCTTGGGGTAGGAGATTATGATATAACTGTGATGGGTTTTTAAGACCATTTACCAATATAGGTAGAGATGATGGAAGAAAGTGAGTATCTTACTTTATTTTATTTATTTATTTATTTGACATTTGGTAATTCAGATGGTCTGACTGGGTAAATGATTAGTTATTTTCAGTTGAAGCCTGGGGAGAAAAGCTTGCCAATTTGTTTTGTTAAATTTTTGAAATACAGAGACATTAAAGAAGTGATGTACAGATATTAATATAGTTTGAAAATGCAATGTACCATATAACAGTATGGCAGAAATGCCAAGTGATTATCTTGGATAAACAAAGAAGGAAAAGAAAAAAGCAATTAGCAAAGTTGAAGGTTTACTGAAAGAAATGCATGGTCAGTGGGAAACAGTGACTTGGGTCCAGAGTAAATACTATAAGACATGAACAGGGATGAGTGCTAAGATGGTATAGAGCATACAAGTATTCAGGAGTTGGAGAGATGTTCTTTTAGGTGGGAAGTGAAGGTATAGTAGTGAGGTAAAAATCTGACTGATGCTGGAATACTATTCCAGGTCTTGACAACACAGTATGAATACAGACTAAGACCACTTGACCTTTGAAGTTTATAAACAGATTAGAGTTGCTTGTGAGAAGAAATAAAAAAGAATATATGAGAAGTTATGGAGTAAAATTGGAAAGTGAGAAGTATTAACAGTTGTGGAAGGATCATATAGCTATGAAGGACTTCCATAAAAACTGGTCAGAGTGGTGAACTGAATTTAAAAAGTAAATATAAAAAGTATTTTTCCCCCAGGGCAAGATGATGTAAGAAAGGAAAATAAAATAAAATATGGGAAATTTTATAGGAATATATTAGTGAACTAATACAAGTGAGTACTATGATACAGAAAAAGAAATATATTAAAGAAATGAAAACAATAAGGCATTACTATTTAAGCAGAGATATTATTCAGCAGGGAGACGTCACTGGCTATCTACATATCTGGGTAAATGAGTAAATGGGAATATTAGAATAATGACAAAAATGAAAAATGCAAAAGGACAGGTAAAAAGAACATAAAGAGCAAATTCTGAGTATTGTAGGACACTATGTGGAAAATTTGTATAGGAGTACAAGGATGGAAAATGGAGAGAATAGAAATTAAAAAAATATTAGAATGAGTTAAAGAAGACTCTGAAACAGAAATTAGTATTAGTGAATTAGATGAAATACTTAAGAAAGTAAATGCTCATTGAATTCATATGGTATAAGTTATGAAATGCACCAGAAATTAAAGTGCTGGCAAAGAGGGTATTTTGCAAATTTACAGAATGAATTGTTGAACATAGGTTTTGTTTGAAAAGGATTATGTAGTGGGATATTAAAATGTATATGGAAGAAAGTGGAGAAGAATGAAATAAAAAAATTGGAGCCTCATCATACTAAATAACATGAATTATAAACTTTTTATGGGAATAATACAGGGAAGAATGGAAGGAAGGATAAGGGACAATATGGGAGGACATAAACATGGTATAAAGGGAAGGGATGTCAGGAATTATTACTAGTTGTGAGAAGAACTGTGAATGATGTTATAAGTAAAAGGGAGAATGTGAAACTTATAATAGATGATATTAGTGAGACATTTAATACCACAGGACATAATGCTTTGTGGGATGTTATGAAGAAGCTTGGACTAGGTAACAGAATTAGGAGAGTGTGTATGTCAGCATATCAGAATAATAGAGTGAGAGTGTTAGGGAATGGGTGGCTGAGTAAAGAAATATGCATGACGTGTGGTACAAGATAAGGGTGTCCCATGAGTGGAATATTGTTTGCGTTGGTGATGAATGCAATAGTGAGTGCAGTTACTTGTAAAATGAAAGATACTAGATATGTGATGCAAAAGGAGGGGGGGATACCAGTCCTTTTGAACATAAGCAGACAATAGTAGTTGCTAAGAACAAAATATGGATGAGGGAAGTGCCTGTTTGACTGAATGGATATGTAGTAGAAATGGGAATGTCCTTGAATAAATATAAAAATAAGGGTTTGGGTGATGTTGTGAAAAATGTTTGTTCATATTGTTCAATGAATGAGGTGTTTTTGCAAGGAATACAATTTGGGAAAACTGATGAAGATGGGATGCAATTGGAATGGTTGATAAACAAAATTAAAGAAATATGTTTGTGGAGGACATACAGGTCAGCATTCAGGAAAAAAAGTTGTATATTGTGAATTTGGCATTAACAGGAAAAACAGCATATATGTCAAATGTTATATGATTCCAGTGAAGTATGAAAAGAAAGTTGTGCAATTATAGGTTTCTTTCATATGGGGTTTTGGATTAAACCCAGTGGAAAGAAGTAAGTTATATATGAGTGAAGATGAAAAGGGATTGGGTTTGCTAGATTCACCTGTTTACTCTGTTTTTTTTTTCTTTTTTTTTTTTAACTTATATAGAGTAATAAAGAGGAAAAGGAAGAGAAGGCAAATTTAATAAGTACAAGAAAGTCTGGGATATGGAAAGAAAAAGAAAAAAGAGAAAAAGAATATGAATCATATGTGAATGAAGAAAAGAAAGATCATCAAGAAAAAAGCATCATGGAAAATAAAAGAACAGATGACAAGCAGAAAGATAGATGAATGTAGTATAATGATGTAATAAAACAATATTATTATGTAAATTTATGGGAACATTTACCAGAAGAAGTGGTTAAAGTCATTAAAGTAATTAAAACGTGGTGTATCAAGATGGAAGCGTGTCAGTATTTTCCCCGGAAACTGGTAAGAAACAAGTTATCAGTAAAGGGGAATAAGTCATAAAAAAAGAATATCGAAAGAGTATATGTTTATTTTGTGTGGTGGAAGAGACAAAAAAGCATGTTTTTTTTTTTTTAATGGAAAACAGTAATGAAACTCTGGAAAAGTGTGTGAAGAAATTTTTTTTTGAGAAAATGTCATAAACAATATAGATATTAATTTGATTATGCACGGATATTATAAGAATATGTAGAAAGAATATGTGGAAAAGGTAAACAAAAATGTATTTTATGTAATATGGGTTATTTGGAATGAAATCTTAAATGGAATTTTGTCTAATGGAAAATTAATTTTGGCTATATCGCAAAAAATCAGATTATGATTGTCAAAGAAGGAGTGGAGATAAATTATGGAAAATAACAATGAAGATGTTATAAGAAAAATAATAAATAGCAAGAAATAGAAATGTGTGTGTGGGATGACATAGTTGACAGGCCTCAAGGCTTTGCCAGAGATGGCCTCCACCAGTCACCCTTGGGATCTGGATTCTGGCAAAAGCTCTTGCCTCCCTCATTGTGCCTTTTTTAGGCAATGTCAAAAAGACAAATCTTCCAAAATAAGACATCCATCAAAAAGCAATTTGATGGTCATGCTGCTTAACACTTGGAGCCTTAACCCGAAAATGCACTCACTGGAGGCTCTCTTCAGACTGGAAGATGCCAACATGTTTCATAATTGTTTCATAGCTGCAGACAGCACCCCTGCCTTAACAGGCTATACCTCATTCCACACATTCTGACCCCAAAATGAGGTCAGGAAGACAAAGGGTGGTGGAGTCTCTATCTTCACTAAGGACAAGCAAACTTCCAGACTGGTTTCCCAGCATGACATACTAGAACTACTCAAGGTGCAGCTGACAGTTGTCAAGAAACCCATCCAAGTTACAGCCAGCTATAGACCCCCCCCCCATGACTCAGGACACCAATTCCTCCTACCTGGACCTACTTGACTCCATCAAGGTACCTCCTAACACCCTGATCCTTGGTGACTTCAACTACCCCAGTATAGAATGGGTGGACCTGCACTAATGCACACACCCAAAGATTCCTTGACTTCATCAGTTCTAATGCACTAGACCATCTCATCTCATCCACCATAAGGGGGAGATAACATTCTGAACTTGTTCTCACCAGCATGGGTGACCACTGCACCACTCTTATAGTAAGTCCTTCCCTAGTGAGATCAGATCATCAGTCTGTCTCATTTGAAGTTTCTATCCCACCCACCCAGCCATAACCAGGCTAAAAGAATTCTCAAAAGCTAACTACAACCTCCTAACAGAGGGTATCAGTAGCTTCACTCCACCGCCCCCCTCAGAGGATGCAGACAACTATGCTGAACAGTAAGTTAATGCAGTATACAAGAACCTGTACAACTGCATGGACTCAGCCATACCCCAAAAAATTAAAATCTGCTCCTCAAGGAAACAGAAACCTATCTAGTGGACATCCTCTATCAACAGGCTTTACAACAAAAGGAAGGAACTGTTTTCCAAGGGTAAAAAGGCACAAATTCCCAGTTGAAAAAACTCCCTCCTTAGCCTCATCAAGCAAATTAGATCACTAATGAAAACCTCCAAAGCCAATTAAGAATCAAAACTAGTCTCCATAACAAAGGGAAACCACAAAGCCTTCTTCCGTTATGTCAGGAACCTCCATGGCAAAGCTCAGGTTTATTCCAAATTAGTACTTAATGTTACCACTTACACTGATCTTGTTGACTTAGTCAGCCTTCTAGCAGATAGGTTCAGCACAAACCTCACCCTCTATCCCCCCCAAAGCCCATTCAATATCCCTGATACTTGTCCCGCACCTCACATCTCCATAAATCAAGTGTTAAAGGCCCTCTCCAAGGGAAAGAACACAGCTTCCATGGGACCTTGTACTATTCCAGGCTGTATTTTGCACCATCTCCAGCAAGAACTAGCTTTGCCACTGAGCACCCTATTCAACCACATCCTAAGTGCAGGCTTCATTCCAGCTGAGAGGAAAACTGCCACTGTTATCACCTTGCACAAAGGTGGTTCCACTACTAACCCTGGAAACTATCACCTCATTAGCTTCACAAGTCTGATCTGTAAAGCCATGGAGTGTGTTATTATGCCTATCATAAACAACGACATAGGAAATCTCCAAGCACTTGACCCCACCCAGTTCGCATTCATCAAAGACAGATCTTGCCTGTTGAACCAGGTTGATTTCTTTAAGACTGTCACCATGGACCTGGATGAGGGAAAGTAAGTATGTACAGCTTACCTTGACTTGGCCAAAGCCTCTGACACAGTCCCCCACTTGTGTATCATCCAAAAGCTAACATAACTTGGCGTAAATCCCTAGCTCATTAGGTGTGTGGCCAGCTGGCTCACCAATAGGACCCACAAGGTCAAAATAGGTGCCACCACCTCCAACAGCAGACCTGTCGATAGTGGTGTTCCCCAAGGATCTTCCCTGGTACCCCTACTGTTTTGCATCTACTTTTCAGAGGTCCAATCAAAGGCAAAATGCCTGTGGATGACCAAGTTTGTGGACGACTGTAAGTTAGATGCTGTCATTGACTTCCTAAATGAGGTTAACATAGTACAATAGGGTCTCACAGCAAGAAATGACTAGTGCCAAAGTTATGGCCTTAAGTTAAACGCAAAAACATGTATTATCATACCATTTGGCAAAAACATGGCCCCTACTGATTACCACATCAACGGCAACCCCCTAAGCACACAACCTCTGGTGAGAGACCTGGGTACACAGGTGACAACAATCTCACATTTGACCATCATGTAGTGGCAGTAGCCAGAAAAGCCTTTTACTTGGTTCATCTCATAAGTAAAGGGATTGCATCCAGGAAAAAGGAGGTTATTACCTCTCTGTACTCCTCCCTCATTAGGCCAATAATTGAGTACAACACCCCGTTTGGTATGTACCTCTCCAAACACATGAACCAGCTGGAAAGGCCACAGAAATTCCTCACAAAAAGAATCCATGGCCTCCAACACCTGTCCTATGTGGACAGGCTCAAATCATTGTCATTCTACTCAGTATCGTACAGATTGATTGGAGGTGATCTGTATCTTGACTACAAGCAAATCTCGGACTCTGCCCTATTAAGAGATGCTCCATATCCATAAGTCAAACTCCTCATGCATTACCTGCTCGAAAGGCCTAAATCTAATACGCAGCATTAATAAAACTTGCTGGAGAGACAGGATTGTATCCCAGAGGGTGCCCCTCTTCTGGAATTGAGTTCCCCTACACATCAAACAGACTACCTCGCTGATGCTCTTCAAGTATAACCTTGATGAGTAGATGGGAAACCACAAATTTGTCTCAGGGGTCATGTCTGTGTCCCTCATTGACAGGGGTGACAGGTGCTGAGTGAGGTTTCCTTTTTGGGGATAAACTCTTGGCTAAGGTTGTAAGGGCCACCACACAAATGGCCAGCACTCAGGTGTAAATGGCAAAAAACACTCAAAGATAAGTCATATGGTAGGCAATTTCAAAGTTTAATCCTCCATACCAGTTTTGGCATAACCACCTTCATCAGTGAGATATGCATTACTATGCATTATCTGATGCCACCTTGCTGTCTCATTTAGCATTTCACTTTGAAGTTCCTCTTCTTGTTGAACATTCACAATCTAGGGCATTTGATTGCTTGTGCCTGATTATATGCACATATCAGTCAAATGAAAGTTAGGAAGCCACGTCAGGGACAGCACATTGAAAATTTTCCCCTCTACTTCTGAGATAATTTATTTGAGAATTAAAAGAAAATGGAACATGGAATCACTCAGTGCAAAGAAACACAGCTGTTGATGGACTCTCATTGTTATACTGCAATTAATCCAGGCTTTCAGAAATCACTGCATTAAAGAGCATATGCTGTATAATGCCTAATACTGCCTCAGCATTGTGCTTCTGAAATCTAGTAGGTTCTTTCTAAGGACTTGTGTGATGAAATGCAAACCTATTATGGTACAATTCCAACATCTGCAAATTATTTCAGATTATTTGAGAAATCAGTTTTCATGTAGGATAACAGCAAGCTTAGAATCATAATTTATCAGGCTGACTTAAATTATAGACATAAATACCAAAGCCTTTGAAGTGTTTAACTTGGTGCGTAAAGTGTAAAAGCTTTCAACACAATAACATGTTGCACAAATTATAAACAATCGTATGGCATCTAAGTCCAAGGAAGTTATTATTCCACTGTATTCATCATTCATCAGACCTATCATTGAGTACAATGCTCCCTTTGGTATGTACCTAACCAGGCATATCCAACAAGTGGAGCATCCACAGAGGTTCCTTATTAAAAGAATACAGGGTGTAAATAAAATGTCCTATGCAGACCACTTCAAGGCCTAATATCTGTATTCTGTCTCCTACAGGCTTTTGAGGGGAGCTCTATGCCTGGCATACAGGGCATTGTCAGATCCCATTTTGATGGACCTCCTGCATATCCACAAAACAAACAGCACCATAATTACCAATTCTAAAGACTTAAACCTTGCCTGTGATATAAACAGGACCGGCTGGAGAGATAGGTATGTATCCCAGAGACTACCCCATCTATGGAACAGGCTCCCCATCCATGTGAAGCAGAGTTCTTCCCTAACTGAATTCAAGTTGCAACTTGGACAATTGGATGGGAAACCAGAAATGTATCCCTGGTTTGGCACCTATTGGACAGAGGTAACCTGTAAATGGAAGAATGTTTTTTTTTCCTCCTACAACTCACAATGATGTTACATATTCTTCATGGTAAAGCAATTATCATCAATGCCTGAACTTCTGCATTTTTTTTAAATGACATAAAACCACATATTTTATCGAACTGGAAAAATTACAATATTTTATACCATAAAATCTATTCCCACTGTTTTATTTGATGGATAGCAGTTTAGACCTTTGTTAGTTATTAACATGTGACCCACAAATTCACAACAAGGCATTTCTTCAGATTGCTCCAAGAACATGGCATTTGGCAATATTCAAAGTACATATAGTTATTGTTCATTTTAGAAAACAAGTAATATTGTGTACTCTATCTCTCTCGCTAGGAAAAATACTTGGAGAAATTTTCAAAAGGTGACGGCTTTCTTACTTATGTGATATAAAATAATAAAAATCTTACGGTATATGTCTGGAACCAAAGTACTGTTAATTATATTCATATGCAATTTTTTTAGGGAGGAGGTTGAGGGTTGGGAACGGAGCAGGCTCTTTATCACCCTTTTGTCATACTGCATGGCCTTAAACTAATCAGCCTACATGCCTTAAATCAGTCAGTTCTATAAACGCTTTTCAATTGAAATAACCAAAGGATGTAGAACATTGGCACATGTGACTGTAATGCCAGCTGTATCATCATAACATTGACACATGTGACTGTAATGCCAGATGTATGGTCATAACATTTGCACATATGACTGTAATGTCAGCTGTATGGACATATTATTAAGGCATCTGTTACTAATAACATCTAGAACATGTGAAATGTGTTCTGCATATTTCTCAGAAAATTAATTTTTCAAGTGGAGGGTATCCACTGGATAAATGAATGGCCAGAATCTAAAAAAGTGACACCTGATATTTTTAGCCCATTACAATACAGATCATGGTAGACTTTTTTGTATACTTACCTTCATCAGTTGCAGAACGTGCTGAACCAACTTCAGTTATAGTCTGTCACAAGAAAATAATGCAGAGAGGATTGATTAGATGTTTATAAGACACAAGCAATTCATCTAATGCAAGGTTTGGAAAGATATTTCCTCTCACATCATGTCTTCATTCCAAGCATACAGCATTTTAATGCTGCAAGAAATTTACCTTGTCATTTACTAAAACGCCTTTTCATACAACTACTCTGAATTAAAACAGCTGAAATCTGTCTAACTTTAAAATGTTTTTAGAATTTAAAATGAATCAACATGCATATGCTCAAATATTTAAACTTCAGGCAATGCTTCCCTATGAAATACCAGCCAGGCAAACAAAAACATATAAACTGGAAGTAGGGAGTTTGTATAAAAGGCAAAGCCACTGATTTGATTAACATGCAATTAGTGAATGATACAAATGCCAGACTGCATCAGTCTGAGCAACAACACTCAATAACACGCGGGTTATATTAAGCTAATTTAAAAAAGTATTTTTAGCAAGTTGTGTGAATGTTATTTCAGACTTCTTATTTTCTCTGAAACAGCATCTTTAAGTGTTTCAGTCACCCTCCTGTACTAAACCCATCTGCAACATTTAACACAGAAACACGATTATCACATCACAAATGAATGAATTTCTACTTTATCCATGGTTGTCTCTCTTTCCTACAGTTGAATATTGTAAATCCATATTTTGGATCCATTATTGGACCTTGGAAACCACTAACTTCATATTGCAGTTCCTGGGCAAATACTACTTATTAATGACTGCTGAAGTATGCATGCACAAAAAACATCTGCATTTGAACCGACGCACATTTATGAGCACATCACAGAATTAAATACTACAAAAGCATTTTCTGCAAATAAATACGTAAGAGTTAAAAAGATGAGCTATAAGAAGCTGACATACTACATGAGATACATTACTTTACCTGCCACTTAAGTAACAGGCTATGAACTAGCTCTCTTACAACCCTGAGTAGCTTTAACATTTAGTCACAGAATGAATGACTTAATGAAAGAATGACACAAATATGAGATAGTGTCCTATGCAACCTGCTCTTTATTCAAAATATTGAAACTTAAATAATATCCCCTAAAAAGGTATATAAAAGGTAATCTATGGGTGCATGAAGATTGAGTCAAGTGACATTTGAGCAAAATTCAACCTGCCAAGGATTGCATCTCCTCCACTGAAAATCAGTGCCAACAAGTTGTGCCAGTAGTTATGCCCTTTGGAAGGTTAATTTCCTCATTATTGGAGTTGATGCAGCTGTGGAAGTGGTATATATAATTTCAGTGGCATATGGAGGGATTACCTCAACACTGGGAGGTGCAGAGGGGCTTGCCTGTACAAAAAACACCTAAAATATGTTTTATGCAGCTGTTTTTGGGTGGGGTGGAATTTGGGGATCCCAATCTTTGGCAGGTGGAACTTCAACCACTCATACAAAAAGCATATGTAAACTAGTAGTGTATCAAATACCAAAATTAAGTATTGCAGCTATTACTTATCCTCAAATTTTTATGTGATTGTATAATATAACATTATACATGAAAACAAGTCAATGTGTATGAAAACAAGCAATTTAGTTTACTATAGCTTTTGGGAACAGTAAGCTTTATAATAGCTATTCTATGTGTCTTTTAAGTCACTGGAAACGTTTTAAAAAAGTATGCCCATCCTTAAATAATGGAAAGAGTAAGTTGCTTAGACTGCATTTTAAAGAAAAAAAAAATCAGGAAAATGTTCATTCTGATAACTGAAACTTAATGTCAAAATTTAATGGTTAAACAAATATTCAAAATGCTATTACTTTTTTAAAAATAACAGTATTTCTTCACATTTCACACATACGTATTTAAAAGCAACTTGATAGGATGTTTTTAAACAGAGTAGAAGTAAATATCTGCTTATTAACTAAAAATAAGATGACCAATATTAAGTTTATATTGCTAAAGGAATTATAGTTATTTACTGTGATAATAAATAAGGAATCAATCATATTTTGGTATAGTTGACTATCATTTACAGATTTCTAGGTTTCCTAATTTTATCTTACCACTGAACCCAGAAAGAAATTACTATATTATTTTGAGTAAGATAAGCAAATAGAATTTCTAATTAGAGAAAAAATAAATATTGAAGTTAATGACATTTTTGCCCAGTGCCAGCTTGAATTTTGATAAATTTTGATGGCATGCCCTTTACTAAAAGAATGCTATCTGTATGTAAAATAAAAAAAATCTCATTAAGTTTAATAAACAAATTAAGGTTGCAGCATATGGAGTTCCAACCAAGAAGAATTAATACTCAAAAGCAGGACCCTGTACACTAGAGTCAAAGCAACGTACCACTACACCACTGACTCTTTCAATCACTTCAGATACATCCAGTGTAAGGCACACCACAATGTTTCATTATACCATGTACTGCAGCTTCTAATGCTAAAGTGTGATATAGACAACAAATATATTTTTTATTATTTTTATTTATTTATCCTCAAGTCCAAAAGAAAAGGGAAGACCAGACACTGGAGCACAATTATCTGTTTCTCAGCTTAAATATAATCAAAATGTTCTCTAATGAAACATCATCACTCAAAATGCCGAGTGTCAACACTCCAAAAAAAAGATTGAAAGTACAGGAGAACAGAGAGAATGCTGAACATCTTCTGAACTTATACATAGTAACTCTGAAATCACCATAACTCAAAGAAAAGGGAATATCCAGGAAATGACTATCACAGACTGAATATATACAAGTTTGTTTTTTCGGCCATTCATTTTCCGTGCTTTGGGGCTCATTCTAGTGGGTCTCAACATTTCAAATGGTTACCTAATGAAAATTTTTAATGTTGTCATTAATTATATAATTTGGTTTGTAGTTTTAGGTGTTGAGCATTTTTTTTACTAAATATGTGAAAAAAAGGCTCTTCAATGACCTGGCATCAAATCCTGAAACCATGCTTTGTTATCTATTCAAAAGGATCACTTTACTAAAATTGTCTATTAACTGTTTAACAGGTTATTTGTTTTCATTAACATTTGTTTTCAAAATATTTTTCATTAGCCATTTTGCTACAAAATATAAATATACAGTAATGGCAATAGTTGGCAAATTCATTTTAGAAAGATACTCCTCACTTTAAGTAGCTTTGTTGGACTTTTCTCATTGTACACATTCTTGAATGGCTGAGTAAAAAGCTTAATTACACATTCAGATTTCTGAATATCATTACCACAGATTATACAAAAGATGATGTTTGAGGGTTTATTAATTCATAATTTTAGATGAGTGAGGAACATAAAACGATTCCCATAAACTAGGTCTACCTACTTGTGTGATTGTATCATTTGAGTCGCGCAGCTTATTAATAATACTGAATTCCTTTAATCAAAATATTTCCTTTGATGTTTCTTTGCTAAGTAATATTCTTCTGAATGATGCTTGTCTTGGTGTAACAGAATAATCATTCACTTCTAATATAAGGCATTGTAGTCATACATACCCCTGTCTACCCTACTAATGCCTGCTAACCCTAATTCTGCCCCTTACTGTTGAAAACGTTCAATCCATAATACTACCTTTGTTCAGAAAAGTTAGGTCTGAATATGTGGTGGGGTCTGGGTGATCTTTCTTTTTTTTTTTTTTTTTTTTTGATGCTGCCATTATCTTATTATGTTAATTTTCAAAATGCTTCCTTAGATCACTTCAGTGTTGATGCATTTAGATTTTGATGAATCAGCACACACACACACACACACACACACACACACACACACACACACACATATATTTTATGTTGTGTGTGTGTGTGTGTGTGTGTGTGTGTGTGTGTGTGTGTGTTTGTGTGTGTGTGTTTGTCTACACACACATATATATAAAAGTAGCACTCTAGAAGATATGAATAAAAATAGTAAAACACCAGTGCTACCATGACAGCAATGTTCATAAAATAAAACTTTAATAAATAAACACAAAACAAATAAAAATCAGAACCTGCTTCAATCTTAAATCATGTAATCAATCATTATATGCAGTTTTCTAACAATTCGTAACAGCAAACTGCTCCTTCCAATCTTATAATTTGCTATAAATTATTCCAGAAGGCTACCAGACAAAAATTTCAGTCCTGTAGTTAACGCTTCCTAGGAACACATCTTAGTGGTGGTCTGGTGTGGCTATATTAACAGCTTCATCTCCAGTCAACAGCATCATTCACATTGACGATCCAATCAGCAAGTCTGCTGTCTCAAAGAACTCAATCAATCAATGACTACAGCTTTAAGAGTGTCTCTTTAGTATTAGAATCAGCAAAGTCTCACCTCACTCCAAATAAGATTTATAGTTGGTGTTATATAGCAAATGGATATACCTTCCCATTCACTATATGGCCCATACAAGACAGAGATAAGATCTTATTCTGGTAAAAAATGTTACACCCAGTCATATGAGTCTCTCTGAAATGCTACAAAAAATATCATCATTGGTTCATCTAATATCTCCTAGAGGCATAATTGTATCGTTTCCTCCTTGAAGTAATATATATATATATATATATATATATATATATATATATATATATATATATATATATATATATATGTGTGTGTGTGTGTGTGTGTGTGTGTGTGTGTGTGTATGCTCCCATGTTGCCCTAGTCAAAAGGGTTTATTCCATAATTTATATACTATTAGTGAAATGCAGACATTATAAATGCAATTGTGAAGGCTGCCAGCCTAGCCAGATAGAATTTTATGGATAATTCTGTCATTTGTAAATATGAATGTTGAACTACAGACTTGTTTTCCTAATTGAAAGAAAATAATGTGAATCACAGGCTTGTTGTCTTAAATGAAAAAAGTGCTGTTACAAAAATGTAACAACAGTGCTCTCTACAGACCCAGTTAAAGCATGTTGTGACCCTTTGATCTAAAGTTGGCTTCAGTCCGTCTAGATGAAGAAATTATTCCTATTGTTTTAATCAAGAGTTAAATTGTTAGATTTAAATATACAAATGTCTTTTTATGCAAGATAACAATTATGTAGTTTCTGTTGGCCTGGGAACACCAGGAAAGTGAACGAATGATGTAATGTTTATCAGAACTGAAATTTCAATTTAAACAGAGAGAATCAGAAGGCACTGAACATTTTTGTCTTGATCATCCAACTCACAGCACTCTACCTGTTTTCTTTAAGTAAGTTATCTTACACTTGTGTTTTGTTTTAGGAATAGCTAGAAACTAGAAAGATTAGATTGTGTTTTTCTGTGATGTCAGAACTGTACTACTGAATTATTTTAAGTATTTCTGTGTGATCTCTGAACTCTTTTGACTAGCACTGTGTAGTAGAAAGTATTGTCTTGTGGTTTTAATTATTTATTATTAAAAATTTTAAAATCTTTTAACTGTGTCTGATTTGTGTAGAGATACGTTAAGCTCTAAGAGTACACTGCATGTATATAAGGATCCTGCACCAAGTCACTCTGATAAGCCTTGAGGCTGTTTAGTCATACTACCAATTGGATATCAATATTGCACAGTAACAATTGGACACCCGTTTAAGGGCCTTTGAGTAGCTGATAAATATTAGCTGGGTGGTGGCAGGATTACTACCATATAGTCTGGGTAAAAAGGGCACAACTGGAAAACCTGTGCCAGCCTTTCCCAGGAGTGTCTGTGTGTGTGTGTGTGTGTGTGTGTGTGTGTGTGTGTGTGTGTGTGTGTGTGTGTGTGTGTGTGTGTGTGTGTGTGTGTGTGTGTGTGAGCTACTTGGGCAGGGACACAAAGCACTGGTTGGACAGAGAGTGTGCTGGAGATTTTAGCTTGCTCAGCTGGCTGAGATCTGGACCCTATAGCTGTGTCAGTGGGGAGTCTTATTGGGGACCTGGAGAGCAAGGGAGCAACCAGCCTCGGATTGACTGTGATCTCTGTGTGCTCTTTAGGGAAATTGCACTTTGCTGTGTGTATTTGTTATCCTTTCCTCTCATATGAGATGCCATCTCTGGCGTTAGTGGTGAGGATTGAGGCTCCTTGATTGCTGAGCCAGGACACGGGTGTCACATTTGTGGTGGCAGTGGTTAGGGTATCCTCACATTTGTGTTTGGCAGTGCTGGGATATCCACATCATATATTAGTTAGTTGGCAAATACTAATTGGCGTGTAGTGGTGTGGGTAGAGTGAATCCTGTAGCTAGTGTACAGTGAGCTTTGAAGGTGTTTTGTACTCTAAAACAGCCATGCAGTGAATACTCAGAGTTCAGATCACAATTCTTTTATTTCTTTTGTTAGCTTAGTTAGTGAAGGTGAGCAGGCAGCATGTCAGCAGAGGAGTATGGAAAGCTGACAAGGAGCCAGCTGGCTGAGATGTGCCAGGCTAGGGGACTGGTGCATGGAAACCTGACTAAGGCAGACCTGATTGCAGCCTTGGTTACAGCTGCATCAGAAAACAGCAACCAAGAGAACAATCAGACTGGCAGTGGAGATATAATTCCCTCAGAAAATGGACAGCTCAACCTTTCTGCAGTTGACTTAAAAATCCAGCTGGAGCTAAAGAGACTTGAGTTGGAGGCCAGGCATGTGGAATTAGAAGCAAATGAGAGACTGCAATGTTTGCAGGCTGAGGAAAATGAGACACTGTTATGTCTGCAAGCTGAGGAACAAGAGAGGCAGAGGCAGCATGAGAAAGAGATGCTGACTCTTTGGCAGAGTCATGGAGGTAATGGGGAAGGGACTAACTGGACCCCAGAAGCAAAAAAGGTTAATAAATTTCTTCCGTAGTTTAAAGAGGAGGATAATTTTGATAATTTCATTCATATGTTTGAGGGGGTATGTAAACAGTATGAAGTTGACTAAGGACTCTGGGTATGGTTCCTGACCCCCTTACTCCATGGTAAAGCTGTAACTGTTCTGTCCAAAATGTCTGACGTTGCATGTTAGGATTATACCACTGTAAAAAATAGTCTTTCAGAACTGTTTAAGCTAACACCTGAAACATATAGGAAAAGTTTTGCGAACATAGACGCAAGGCAGATGAAAGTGTGTGTGAATATGTTTCTGATTTGAGCACTTATTTCCATAGGTGGGTGAGTGGTAGCCAGGTCACGACTTTTGAAGCACTGGCAGACATTTTGGTGAGGGAACAAGCCGTCAGCACTTTGCCTGAGGACATGAGGATCTGGTTAGCTGATAGACAATGTGCTACTTTAGATGAGTTGGGGAAGAAGGGATACCTATACCTGGCAAGCAGGGCAGCCCTGCACAGGAAGGGGATTCCCAGTACTGCTCATGGGTCTAAAGGAACCCATGGCTGGCAGCACAGACTGCTACAACAGAATCTGCCAGTAGCAGGGAAGCCACTAGTCCAGGTACACGTCCAGGAGCTTGGGTTAAATGTTTTGAATGCAACCAGTGGGGCCATGTGACATACAGGTGCACATGGAGGCAAGGTGGGGAACCAAAGGTGAGGGAGCCAGTAAGTGGGAAAGACAAAATGCCAATAGTAGGTTGCCTTGAGACACCAGCGGTACTAAGCTACTATCGTGCAGATGTCTTGAGAGGGAAGGATTTGGATGAGGCAGTACCAAGTGCTTATGCAGTTACACACAGTCAGGCTAGGAGATAAGCATGTGGGTCTGGTGGTCTGGAGGAGACCCAGACAGACTGCACACTTGCAGCCAGAACTGCTGAGGTGGTTACTTCAGAGAGGGAGGTACTCTTTAGCAGTGAAACTAAAGGTGACCCACAGCTGTTTGTGGGTACTGATGTTCCCTTGAAACAGAGGGACTGCAAAGGTAGAGGTGAGTAGTAGTACCCAGGCTGACAGTGAGGTACCACTGTCAGAGGATGCCAGACTTCCTGTGGAAGGGGAGCTGGGAAGGGTTACAAGAAGAGAGTTGAGACAGGCTCAGCTCGCAGACCCTACATTGCAAGGTCTGAGGCAGGTAGCTAGGGAGGAACCTGATTCTCAAGGAAATGGGGAATCTGTATACTGGGACAAAGGGTTACTATACAGAGAGTGGACCCCTGAGGGAGGTCTCTACAAGATGGTAAGAAAGGTAAGTGATGTTAACTACATGGTGGAACTGCTAGACAGAGGGCAGGGGCACAATTTGTAACATGTTAACATGATAAAACCCTACCATGATAGGGATGCTCTTGGGCTGAGCATTTGCAGTGGATTGCAGGAGGTGTCTGAGGGAGATCTGGGGACTGATCTCCTCAGTGAGGCTCAGGATGACATCTCAGTGGACGGGGTACAGTGTCCCAGCAGCTATCTCCTACACAGGTTCAAGAAATCCGAACAGTGTTGCAAGAATCTGGGGACATGTTCACTGGAAAACCAGGGTGCACCCACCTGGTGCAGCACCAGGTGGATACAGGACCCCAAAGGCCTATTAGGCAGGCCCCTTATAGCATGCATGAGATAGTCAGACAGACCCTGGGGAGGAGGTACAGGAGATGTTGTAACTAGGGGGGATTCAAGAGTCCAACAGTCCCTGGGCCTCCCCAGTGGTGCTGGTGCCAAAGAAGGATGGCAGTACCAGGTTCTATGTGGAATACAGGAAATTAAATAGTCACACAGAGTCAGACACTTACCCCATGCCTAGGACAGATGAGGCCCTAAAGCAGCTGGGTGGGGCTAAGTATCTTACAACCATTGATCTTACCAAGGGTTACTGGCAGGTGCCCTTGACTCCCAGTGCTAGAGAGAAGTCAGCCCTTGTGACTCCTTTTGGCTTGTATGAGTTCACAAAGATGCCCGTTGGGATGAAGAATGCCCGAGCGACATTCCAGAGGCTGTTAGATCATATCCTAGCAGGAGGGTTTTGCCCTTGCTTACCTACATGATATTGCCATCTACAGCCATTCCTGGCCATAGCACCTTCACCATGTCAGAGAGATGCTGGGCAGACAACAAAGGGCAGGGTTGACCATTAAGCCGAGCAAATGTCAGGTGGGTAGGGCAGAGATCTCCTACCCAGGTCATATAGTGGGGATTGGTAAGATAAGGCCAGAACCTGCCAAAGTGGAAGCCATTCAGGCATGGCCTGCACCTGTCACTAAAAAGCAGGTGAGGGCATTTTTAGGGACAGCAGGGAATTACAGAAAGTTCGTCCCCAGTTATAATACCATAGCTGCTCCCCTCACAGACCTGACAAGGAAAAAACAGGCCAGATAAGGTAGTGTGGACCCCAGGATGTGAGCAGGCATTCCAGAAGCTTAAAGAAGTTTTGGGAGGACCCCAAGTGTTAGCCAGTCCAGATTACAGCAAATAATTTGTTTTGCAGGTGGATGCTTCAAACCATGGGGTGGGAGCTTTACTTAGTCAGATTTCTTCAGAGGGGGAAGAGCACCCAGTGGTTTATCTCAGTTGTAGGCTCCAACACAGCGAGGAATGCTATGCAGCTGTAGAAAAGGAATGTCTAGCCATAGTGTGGGCATTGCAGATTCAGCCTTATCTGTATGAAAGGAAATTCACTGTTATGACAGATCCCAACCTCCTAAACAGAGCCAGCCAACAAAATGTCAAGTTGTTAAGATGGAGCCTAGGGTTGCAAGCATATGACATGTCAGTGCAGCACCGCATTGGGAGTAACAATGCCAATGCAGATTGGCTCTCAAGACAGGGAATGGGGTGAGATATACTCAGATAGACCTGACCCTCTCAAGCAGCGTTTCTCAAGGGTCACTTGAAAAACTAGCTTGATTTCTCTGGGGGGGGGGGGAGGCGGGGATAAATGTGAAGGCTGGCAGTGTAGCCAGATAGAATTTTATAGATAATTCTGTCATTTGTAAATATGAAGGTTGAACTACAGACTTGTTTTCCAAATTGAAAGAAAATAATGTGAATCACAGGCCTGTTGGCTTAAATGAAAAAATGATGTTACAAAAATGTGGCAATAGTGCTCTCTACTGAACCAGTAAAAGCATGTCATGACCCTTTGATTTAAAATCAGCTCCAGTCTGTCTACATGAAGAAATACTTCCTATTGTTTTAACCAGAAGTTAAATTGCTAGATTTAAACATGCAAATGTCTTTTATGGCTGCAGTTTCCCGCAGGTGCAAGATAACAAATATGTAGTTTCTGTTGGCCTGGGAACACCATGAAAGTGAAAGAATGATGTAATGTTTATCAGAACTGCAATTTCAATTTAAACAGAGAATCAGAAGGCATAGAGCATTTGTGTCTTGATCATCCAAATCACAGCACTCTGCCTGTTTTCTTTAAGTAAGTTATCTTAGACTTGTGTTTTGTTTTAGGAATAGCCAGAAACTAGAAAGATTAGATTAAGTATTTTTCTGTGATGTCAGAACTGTACTTCTGAATTATTTTAAGTGTTTCTGTGTGATCTCTGAACTCTTTTGACTAGCACTGTGTAGTAGAAAGTATTGTCTTGTGGTTTTAATTATTTATTATTAAATATTTTAAACCCTTTTAATTGTGCCTGATGTGTGTGGAGATAAGTTAAGCTCTAAGAGTATATTGCATGTATATAAGGATCCTGTACCAAGTCACTCTGATAAGCCTTGAGACTGTTTAGTCATACTACCAATTGGATATTAGTATTGCACAGTAATAATTGGACACCCTTTTAAGGGCCTTTGAGTAGTTGACAAATATTAGCTGGGTGGTGGCAGGATTACTACCGTATAGTCTGGGTAAAAGGGGCACAGCTGGAGAACCTGTGCCAGCCTTTCCCAGGAGTGTCTGTGTGGTTGTATAAACCTATCTCAAAGTGTGTGTGTGTGTGTGTGTGTGTGTGTGTGTGTGTGTGTGTGTGTGTGTGTGTGTGTGTGTGTGTGTCTCAGCTACTTGGACAGGGACACAATGCACTGGTTAGACAGGGAGGGTGCTGGAGATTTTAGCTTGCCCAGCTGACTGAGATCTGGACCCTATAGCTGTGCCAGTGGGGAGTCTTATTGGGGACCTGGAGAGCAAGGGAGCGGCCAGCCCCCAGACTGTGATCTCTATGTGCTCTTAAGGGAAATTGCACTTTGCTGTGTGTATTTGTTATCCTTTCCTCTCATATGAGATGCCCCTCACTGTTGTTAGTGGTCAGGATTGAGGCTCCTTGATTGCTGGACCAGAGTACAGGTGTCACAGCAATACTAATTTGTTTTATGCAGGGTGCATAAGGCCTTTTTTGGTGACTGATTATATAAAAGAATTGATCTAAAATTCTAAGAACTGCATGTGTTAGATCACTGCATGAGGACTGATGACCATGTCTGTAAATCTGAGTTATGCAATCTAAGTGAACCTTGTGTGGTAGCTGTGTGTTTCCCTGTGCTACAGCTTTGATCATACCACTTCACAGCTTTGTGGCAGAGGTGCATTGTCTTCCATCTTTGGTCCATTGCATGAAAGTTCTTGACAGCATGATTGATATAAACATATGCAGAGTTGTAGAAAGTAAGATGGGAATGAGAAGTTTGGATTCAGCTCAGAATGCAGCATAACTGACACAATGTTTACAGAGAGAGAGAGATAGTTGAGAAGAAGCTAGAGATGAGGAAAGAGTCCAATTGAACATTCCTAGACTTGAAGAAAGCATATAACAAAGTCTCAAGAAAGCTAACTTGGGCAATCCTATGGTGGTAGAAAGTCCCAGAAACATTGGTAGAATCAGTGCAGAGTATGTAAAAGGACCCAATGGCTCAAGTGCAAACAGTGTTCAGTCTCACAGAGGGGTGCCGAGTTGGAGTACATGAGCTGTAAAGGCAGAGCAGTTAAGGAAGCTACAGGTGACAGAAATGAACTGCCTGAGACAGGTTGCAGAATGCACACTGTGGGACAGACAAAGAAATAAGGACAAAAGAGCAGAGGCCAAAGTAGCTCCAATTGCAGCAAAGGTTAGAGAGAACAGATTACGCTGATTCAGGCATGTGCAGAGAAGCAAAGACAATCTGGTGATGAAGATTTGGAACAGACAGGAAGAAGGCAATAGGAAAAGAGGGCATCCATCAAAGAGGTGGATGGATTGTGTGAGAGAAGATCCAGGACAGTCAGTCATGAGTGCCAAAGAAGGCAGAAGTGTGGCAACGAATCGAGAGAGATGGAGACAGTTAACAAAACACCCAGACTCCATGAAGAAAATGGGATAAAAATGGGTTAATGGTGATGATGATGATTGGTCCAAAGCTATTCAAACAACCACAAACTGATAATTGATACAAACATAAACTTCATCAGACATTTTGAAACTCAATTGAAAACATTTAAATACACATATCCACCCAATCAAATTACATTCAAATACAACTCCTAATTTAAAGAAACAGTAACAAACCAGTATTAAAACAGTGGAATGAATCAATAAAACATAATATAAAATAGTAAAATGAACGACACCTCCTTTTACACTGAATATATCATGATACAAGCTTAATATGAATTTTTAAAACTACTCTTATCTTGTTTACATAAATACGAGAGTAAGAAATATGTATATAATATACTGAAAGTGTGTGAAAAAATGTATGTAAATAGTTTCACAAATAATTTTCAACGTTTTAAACTTCTCAATTTTAAAATGCTGCTGATAACACAACCTTCATTTAAACCTCCAACTCTTCAAGTTTCAAGGCAACAGGGCCACCCCTAACATCTCTTTGGACCTGGTCTATAACTAAAAACTTGAATCTATGATTAGGGGATTGAGCCACGTGTTTAGCCAATGCTGCTATGTTGTTTTCCTAATTCGGTTTTGCTTACATAAAATGCAGGACAAAGTTGGCATACTGCAAGGTAGACAACAAAGCTGGAGTTACAATTGTTCCTCCGTTTCAGTGTGAAGTGTAACTCATTCACACTAAACCTGTTGGATTCTAACATAAATGAACAATAGTTACAAGATTGGCATTTGTACATGCCAGGAGTTTTCACTATTGTATTCTTAGTTTCACAGTAGTCTTTAAGGTTCCTACCCCTCCTATATATTACTATAGGAGCACTACCTACACTACTTAAAACATGATGGTCACTTCTGAAGAGTACCCAGTTTTTCAACAAAATCTTGAAACACCTGGCACTGTCTAAAGACATGGGTAGTTCAGAGCCTACTTGTTCTTGTGTGCCAGTAATTGTTGAATTAAGTGGTGAGTCAGGTGGTTGACTTGGAGTATTAAGTGTAATCACATTTCTTTTTAAAAGAGGGGTGTAAAATAAGGACTGGCGTTTCAACGACACTTCATCAATGATTTCATTGACCAAAAATTCAGGGAAACCATGCTTTTCATATATTCACATTCATTTATGAATTCACTATCAACTGTAATCATCAACTGGCCTTTAATAATGGCTCGTTTTTGATGACGTGGATGACAGCTAGAGTAATGAAGCATAGAATTGCAATAGGTGCTTTTCCTGTGAATTTTAGCTGTGTACATACCAAAAGTGTCGTCCTTAGATAATAAAATATCCAGGTATGCTATAGAATTACAATCAAATGTATGCGTAAATTTTAAAAAATGAGTAGATGAATTCAAGTAGTCAACCAAGCTGTTACCAGTTACGGCATCACCTTTAAATAAAATAAAAATGTCGTCAAGGAAACATGTATAAAATACAATATTCTCTTTGAAAACACAATTTTGCAAAACATAAAGATGTTCCCAATAGGCCATAACCATGTTCGCCATGCTGGCCCCACACGGGGACCCATGCTATACCTTATTTTTTTTGCAGAAAAAGTTCCCCTTCAAACATAAAGAAGTTGTTGGCAAGAATGGTACTTAAAAGTTCCTCAACTAGTAAACATTCGTCATGAGGACACAACCAGTAAATTTCGGGCAAGGGAACAACAATAATGTCCTTCCTGACTGCGACCAGTATGATACTGGTTCGTCTAACAATAGACCTATACAAGAGCCTTCAATACAGCAAGCTCCTAATAACAAAGGCCCAGTTCAACAAACTCAACAACAGGGTCACTATAATTTAAGATCAAATAATTCCAATTTTTTAGGGGCACGTCAAAAACAACCAGCGGTTCTTACGAACCAGAGGAAGAGACACAAGTAATGGTTAAGGATGTGCCTTGCCATATTCACAGTTCTAATAGTTCTTTGGACAATAGTATTACAGAAGGATTATCAGAATGTTGTAATTTGCCAGATACAGTAGTATCCAATGACTATTTTCCTACTGACGTGGTCATTTCTGATAATACTTTTACTGAGTCTTCCAGTGAAGGTTTATAGTAGTGGTGATTTTACAGTATACAACTTTTCGAAAGTGGAAGTTTCTTCTGACTTGGTAAATTTACTGTCTAAGGGCCAGACTTACGTTCCACCACATAGAATGAATTTAGTTAACACCATTATAGATTTAAAATTGTACACCAGGAAACTTAACTTAAACTTGTTAATGGGAGAAGTTTGTGGTAACACAGCGGATGAATTTAGAATTCCTAGTACTTTCAACCCACCTTTAAACCCCACTATTAAAACTTTTGAACAGTTCTGTGAGCTAGATATTCGTAATTTAGCTATGTATAAAAATAATGGGTTTTATAAGACTACCAAAGATTCATTGGTAGAAAAGGACTGTTTGAACTTTATTAAAATGAATGAAATCAGAATATGTAAACCTGATAAAGGGGTGGCGCGCTATATTATTCAGATTATTCATCTAGAATGAACAATGTGTTAAATTCCCCTTCTTATACCATGAGTTCAATTTCAGAACTTAATAGTGCATATAGTTTAATTAGGAACGTCATAGAAGATCTATATTTAGAAGGTAGAATCACCCAAGCTGTGTATAACTTTATGTCCATTTCTTATCCAAGAGTTCCTTGCTTATTTGGGATACCTAAAATCCACAAAAATGTGGCTAATCCTCCTATGCGCCCATTAGTGGATAGTAGAGGTTCCTTATCTTATGCGTGTGCCAAGGTTGTAGACTTTATCCTACAAAAATACCTGGCCAGTATTAAACAAATTTGCAAGGACTCTTGGACTTTTTTGAGTAACATAAACGAGATAGAGTATAATTCAGGTTACAATTTCTTGACAATAGACGTCAGGGATCTATATACGTGCATCCCTCACAACATAGCAATTGAGTGGAGCAATGAGGTTCTTAAACTGCAAGTTTGTCCTCATGATGAATGTTTACTAGTTGAGGAACTTTTAAGTACCATTCTTGCCAACAACTTCTTTATGTTTGAAGGGGAACTTTTTCTGCAAAAAATAGGTATAGCCATGGGGTCCCCGTGTGGGGAAGGCGGCGCATAACATGGTTATGGCCTATTGGGAACATCTTTATGTTTTGCAAAATTGTGTTTTCAAAGAGAATATTGTATTTTATACACGTTTCCTTGACGACATTTTTATTTTATTTAAAGGTGATGCATTTGATTGTAATTCTATAGCATACCTGGATATTTTATTATCTTGATTACAGTTGATAGTGAATTCATAAATGAATGTGAATATATGTCAATGAAATCATTGATGAAGTGTCGTTGAAACGCCAGTCAAAGAAATGTGATTACACTTAATACTCCAAGTCAACCACCTGACTCACCACTTAATTCAACAATTACTGGCACACAAGAACAAGTAGGCTCTGAACTACCCATGTCCAACTTAGACAGTGCCAGGTGTTTCAAGATTTTGTTGTAGTGAAAACTCCTGGCATGTACAAATGCCAATCTTGTAACTATTGTTCATTTATGTTAGAATCCAACAGGTTTAGTGTGAATGAGTTACACTTCACACTGAAACGGAGGAACAATTGTAACTCCAGCTTTGTTGTCTACCTTGCAGTATGCCAACTTTGTCCTGCATTTTATGTAAGCAAAACCGAGAGGAAACTTCAGAGCATAGATTCAAGTTTTAGTTATAGACCAGGTCCAAAGAGATGTTAGTTATCAGCAGCATTTTAAAATTGAGAAGTTTAAACGTTGATATTATATACATATTTCTGTAAACAAGATAGGAGTAGTTTTAAAATTCATATTTAGCTTGTATCATGATATATATAGTAAAGGAGGGGGTGTCGCGTCATTTTACTATTTTATATTATGTTTTATTGATTCATTCCACTGTTTTAATACTGGTTTGTTACTGTTTCTTTAAATTAGGAGTTGTATTTGAATGTAATTTGATTGGGTGGATATGTGTATTTAAATGTTTTCAATTGAGTTTCAAAATGTCTGATGAAGTTTATGTTTGTATCATTGTGTGTGCCTCTTCATTCTGCTCTTTGGAATTATCAGTTTGTGGTCCAAAGCTATTAACAAGCCAATTTAATTTGTACTGCAACACTCTGTTTAATGAAGTGGCAAACTTTTTCTTACATCAAGTAAACGACAGAGAAATCAAAATGGGGTGTGATGGTAGCATAATGGTTAAGGTGTTTGCCCTCCAAACACAAGATTAAGGGTTTGATTCTCACATGGGGTAATTGGCTAGACTTGAAATGGCCCACAAGGGCAGTTAGCCTAGTACTAATCTATGAACCTGCAACATCTGTTGCTTGAAAGAAAAATACCCTTACATCTTCCACTGATTCAAAGTGGCAAAATCCTGCACAACACAAAAGGTGCAAATATTCTGCCTTTTTTATTACTCAGCTTCCAATTTGAGAGAATATAAAGCAAATCCATTACTTTTTTGTAACGTGTTTTAAAAAGAAAAGTGGTCTGTTTTGTTTATTAATATTATCCATGATGCCTAGCTCAAATGTTACTCAGAATATTTTTGTGCATACTGTGCCAAGGAAGAAAATGCCCTAGAAAAGTTATTTTGAAATTTAAGACACTTTCAGAAAATGCAGCACACCAACGTAAAGGCTATCCAAGCTATCTAAGTATGTCTGAAGCAAAGGTGTGATTCATAGAGTCCACTTACTCTAATGCTCAATGGCCACAAATAACCTTAAGCAAATGAATCGATAAAGAGATGAAAATGAGAACTATTGTAAAACAGTGTATGGTAATGAAGCATTTTCCTGCCTACTTACAATTCATAGTCAGAGTTTTACACTTTTCTGCACTGTCTCCAGTTTCATTATAAAACACAGAGTTATGCCTTTTCTATTTACTTTTCAATCCACAATGATACTGTTACTTGGTCCTAGCCTAGCTATATCCTAGTGTCTTGTCTTGTTGAGCCTGAGTGGCACTCTCTGACCAAAAATGCAGAGAATTACTATAATTTTGACAATCAGGTGACACTTGATAAGTTCAGAGTGAACAGAATTATTGTAAGGGTCTTAGAGAGGATGCCTAACCCCCACAGAGGCATTAGAGGATGCATGGCCTTTTTATCCCTCTGGATGCTAAGGTTTGTAAATCCCTCACTATACTTGCCATGGGGACCTTCCAGAGACTGGAGACACAATGGGTATCTCACAGGATTCTGCCATGAGGACACTTCAGCAGCTTCTGGATATACTATTAGCACATGTATCTATTTCCTTTTGTCACCTCAGGACCATACCAGGATTGTAGGTGCCTTTTTGGGGTGGCATGTTTCCCTGAGGTGCTCATTGTGACTGACTGAACTCATGTTGCAATTAGGGCCCCATCTAATTCACAGAGGGAGTGGTACCACAATAAGAAGGGCTACCATTCCATCATTTGCCAGGTAGTGTGTGATGCATGAGGGTGCTTCATGACACCAGTGAAAAATCTAACTGCAGCTGCTGTAGATAAATTCAACACAACCCTGTCGTGGACCTGCATTATCATTAAGAGGGTATTTGACCTCTTGAAGGGTCATTCTGTGTGCCTGGATTTGTGGCTTTTGGCTTTGATGGCCTGAATCTGTCCAAAAATACTTAAAAAAAGTAAAAAGTCATGGACATTCAGAAGCCATATAGTTGAAACACTTGATGGCCTTAAGGGGTTATTTGCATATATCCCATGGGCGTCTATTACAGGAGGTTTAAGGTATCACACAGTGAAAACTCTAGCTTGACTTGTTTTTTCTTGTAGTTTTTACTAATTGATTTGTCTGTGTCACTTTTTTACTTTTTGGTTTAGCTGTTGGCTGACATATTTTGCAGACACCTTAATCGTTATGGATATCAGTAGGGTTTAAAGACCCTATGTTCCTATGGAATGACCAAAGAGTCCACTTATGTTATGCTGGTAAAGTTATAAGAAGGCTGAAATGTGTATCTCCACAGCTACTGGATTTTGGCTTTGTTGACTGAATCTGTCCATAAAGATTTAAGATCTTTGCTCAAAGGTGTACTGTCCATCAGTCTGAGAAATTATAGACCCATCAGCCTAACTAGCCTGATTTGCAAGGCCGTGGAATGTATTATCATGGACCTCATTAATAAGGACGTTGGCAACCTCCAAACACTCGATCCCACACAGTTTGGCTTTATCAATGGGAGATCATGTCTGCTAAATTTGGTTGACTTCTTTGAGACAGTCCCCAAAGCCATGGACGAGTGGAAGATGGTGCATACCGCCGACCTTGACCTTGCCAAAGTCTTTGACACTATTCCCCACTCAGGCATAATAGATAAACTCTCTCAACTAGGCATCAACCCATATGTTATCAGATGTGTAGCAAACTGGATCACTGATAGAAACCATGTAGTCAAAATAGGGAATCCACGGCATACCCCAGGGTTCGGTCTTGGGGCCTCTGTTATTTGGTATATACTTTTCTGAGCTACAAGCCAAAACAGTGGACTATTGCTGACCAAGTTTGCAGATGACTGCAAGCTGGGTACTGTTATCAAGTCCCCTAGTGATGTGGACATCCACCAAGAGAGTCTTACTCAGACAAATGACTGGTGCCAGAAACATGGCCTCAAGCTGAATACCAAAAAAATGCATCATTATCTCCTTTGAGGAGGGTGATGTCCCCACAAATTATCACATTAATAACAATGTCCTAAGCATGCAATCAGTTGTGAAGGATATCGGCACCCAGGTTGATAGCAACCTGACTTTTCACCATCATGTTGCTTCCATTGCACAGAAAGCCTTTTACATGGCCCACCTCATAAGTAAGAGCATCTCATCCAGGGAGAAGGAGGTCATAACATCTCTGTATTCTTCTGTTATAAGGCTGATTATTGAGTACAATGCTCCTTTCGGCATGTACCTTGCAAAGCGCATGCAGCAGCTGGACAGACCACAGAGGTTCCTCACCAAGAGAATCCAGGGCCTCAGACATTTACCATACACATATAGGCTAAAAGCCCTATCCCTCTACTCAATCTCATACAGATTCCTCAGAGGTGACCTCTGTTTGGCATACAAGGTGATCCCAGACCCCGCCTTGATGGGACTGCTGCAAAGTCAAGCTCCACTCGAGCAACCCATACGTGCAACCTCAACCTGGTCTGTGATATCAACAAGACTTGTTGGCGGGAGAGATTTGTGTCCCAGAGACTCCCCCATCTGTGGAATAGACTCCCTCTCCAAGTCAGGCAGAGTACCTCATAATCCCTATTTAGGTGCAACTTGGATAACTGGATGTGAAACAGAAAATACATGCCTGGGATTCTACCTGTGTCCTGCTGGACAGGGGCTTTGGGTGCTGACTTGTCTTAACATGGGATAAACTCTTGGTTAGGCTTATAAGGGCCTCAGTGCCAATAGTCTAGCAAACCTCCTGTGATCCTATGATCCTTTAAAACATCTACATTTTGCTTCTGATAAATATAACATGTTGGAGGGGCTGACATGTTTCAAAGAAAATTCCCATTCTCTGGAACAGAATCCCCATCCATTTCTCCTTATCCCTATTTAAGCGCAACTTGGACCAATAGATGGATAATTGGAAATTTGCTCCTGGTCTGGCTTCTATGTCTGATGGACAGAGGCAGTTAGTAAATCATCCCCTGTGTAAATCAAATTTATGGGTCACATTTGGATTGTGTAGCTAGGCTTATAAGGGCCCTAGTGGTCATTAGCCTAGTATACACTTATGAATCTATGTAATCAGAGCTCGTGTATTGACAAATGGAGTCTCAAGTTAACATGAATTGCATTGGGGAAGGCAATGGAGTCCACAGCAGTCCCCAGCAATCCCCAGAATGCTGTGGGAATGTGTGGATAGTCCCAGTTATTCTCAGACAAGACTATTTATTTTATTTATTTGCAGGATAGTCCACTGGGCCTAGGAGTGCCCATTTTCATTGGAGACCCAGGGAGAAAAGCTTCACATAATACATATACATTGATGAGATAAAGTTACATAACAACGGTTAACAGATTAAATTTACTAGTAAGCAACGTTATACAAAATACAAAAAACAATGATTTACATCCAGGTACGATATATACATGTTGATATACAATTGGAATTAGACATTCTTTTCTTTAAATTTCATCTTGCTGCTAAGGATGCATAAGAAATGAGAGGGAGAAGACTTAAATTAAGTGAAGATAGACATTTCAAAGTGTTACACTTGTTAGGAGAGATTTTTAGTTTCATGTACTGCTGGAAGAATTATTTGAGCAAGTACCGAGCCATAGTTTGGAGAAGTATTCTTGCGGAGACATCTTGAAAGTAGTGTGGTTACAAGTGGTTCTGATTGTGGTGGTTAAGATTTCCACACCTTGGCTATAGCAACAAAGTAAAGAGCTTGGACATCTGTAACGCTGGGTAATTCTACCTTTAGAAGACATTTATTTTCTGATCTGAGGTATTTAGCAGGGTTGTAAGGTGACATTATTGAAGCTAGGGATGGGCAGTCTTCTGGTTTAGTTATGATTTTATGTGCAGTGTTGTGTTGTAGTAAGTTAGGAAGTGAGGTAGTTCAAGCCAATTGAATTTTTGAAGAGATATACAGTGATGGGAGCTATGTGTAGCATTGTTGGCAAACTTTGCTACTTTACTGTAACAAGATTTGAGTTTGTTTTTTAGAGAGAGTTGAATGCCTGTGAGCAGGGGGACACCATATAGTAGAGATGGTAAAAGAAAGGAGGATGCTAGGGTTTTTCTTTTGGCTGAGTGGTTCAGGCAAGTTATGTGTCTGTAAAGTATACCTAACGTTTGATGGGTTTTTCTGATGTTGTTTAGGATATGAAGGTCAAAGGAGAGATTTTCATCAATAGTAACTCCAATGAGTTTAGTGTGGGGCACTACTTTGATGACAGCACTATTCTGAGACTGAATAGTAGATTCTGACCTGTTTATGGGGGTGGATCTCTTAGAGGTGAATAGAAGGAGTTTGGTTTTGTTAGCATTTAGGGCTAGGTGATTGTTTTTCATCCATGTTTCTGTGGATGAGAAGGCTATTTGAGGTTGTTTTTGAATTCACTGGTGAAGTGGGCAGTGCAGATGATGGTGGAATCATCTGTGTATTGAATAAGTGAGGACTGGACCAAGGAAGAGTGGAAGTCATTAACAAATATGCTGAAAAGGAGGGGCCCATGTATAGAGCCTTGGGGAATTCCTGTTGATATCGGGAGATGAAGTGAGAAGTATTGGTCCCATTTTGTTGCTTGTTGCCTATTTGTAAGGTAGCTAGAGAACCATTCTAAGGTAGGGGGTAAGATTCCTAGGTTAGATAGTTTCCTGAGTAGTAGGGGAAGTGAGATGGTATCAAATGCCTTTGATAGGTCAAGGAATAAAGAGGATACAATTTTTCCTGTGTCTGTTGCACAGTTTACAGCGTCCAAGAATGATATAAGAGCAGTGGTGGTACTCTGTCCAGGTCAGAAACCATGCTGGGTAGTGGACAAGATTTTATTGTCTAGGAGGTGCTTAAGTAGTTGATTGTGGACACATTTTTCTAGAATTTTGGAGAGACGGGAAATGAGTGCTATGGGTTGGAAATTGGTGAAATCTGTGTTTTGGCTGCCTTTATGTAGTGGGAGAAAATACAGTAAGCTTTTTTCCAGATAGCAGGTACTTGTTGTTCTTGGAGAGATCTATTGATAAGTATGCTAACTGGTTAAGCTACAGATTTTGTTGACATCTGTAGGTATGTCGTGGGTAGGATATCAGGCACATTAGTACATGGTTTGAGTTTAAGGAGTAGTTCCAAGATAGCTGAGGCAGGGATGGGGGACAAAGTGAAGTTTGGCATGGAGTTTATATTTGGTGAGTGTGCTGTGATATTTATTTGAGGGAAATTTCATGTAAATTTAGCAGTGGAGTTTATAAAATGTAAGTTGAATATTGTGACAATTTCTATGGGGGATTTGCCTGGGTCAGGACAGGGACTGTTACTGGATTTTGGGTTAAGTAGGGTTGAAATTGTATTCCAGAATTTCTTAGGGTTTTGTTTATGGCATTTTTGGTTAGATAGAATTTTTTTTTGTCTTTTACTACTGCATGTTTTGCTTGATTACAAAGTTGTTTGAATTGTAGGAGATATTGGGGGTCTTTGTTTTATTGCCAAAGCTTCCATTTGTCTCTTTTAGACATCAGTTGTTTTGTGGGATGAATAAGCCAGATAGCATTGTTGTTTTTAATTTTTTTTTTTTTTGCTGTATGGGGGCTAGATTGTATAGGATGTCTAAGACGGTTGAATTAAAGAATTCAACAGCTTCATCTAGTGGGAGGACTTTGAGAATGCTCCAGTTTACTTGTGCCAGGGTGCATAGAAACTGGAGATATTTCTAGTTAGTCTGTATTGGTGTTGACTGAGGACTGGAGTGGATTTACCTATTATGTATGCTGGGAGGTGATCACTTAAGGTATGAGGTAGAGTCCCTGCTAAAGCTAATTTGTCTGGGTGTGAGACTAGTATCCAGTCTATGATGGAACCACTAGCTGTTGTTTTGTTGGGTCTAGTTACTTCATTGATAAGCTGGGTATAATTGAATAGATTTATATTTATTGAGGGTTGATTTTTTGTGACTTCTGTCTATCTGTGTTGACATATCCATGGATAATTGTCTCACAGGTAAAGGTTTTGGATGTCCAGGCAAGGATTTGTTCTAGGATGGGTAAACTGTTGCCTGAGGAATCTAGATTCCAATGATACAGAGATTTCTGCTAGTATTCAGTTGTAGGAAAGCTACAACAATTTCATCAGATGTGAAATGTGGGTTGGAGTTGGTATATGGTATTAATGTGAAATTACTTGGCTAAATTAGTGCAACACCTCCACCTTTTTTACAGGGTCTGTCGTATCTTAAGCAGGAGTAGCCAGGTGGTAGAAATTCTGAAATTTTTATACATGCATATGCATATACATATACAATGTATGGAAACGACGAAATTGAATCATATGCATGTGAATCTGCACAACCATGAAGCATAATCCCTGCACATCTAATATTTGTCATCTCAAAGCACTCAGTATTTACTAAATGTTGGTAATGACACACATAGGAATATTTATTTCGGCAAAAAGCACTTCCCAAAAAATATATCCGATGATATACTGCATGAAGAATGGCTAAGAAGTATTTCTTCCTGACATTTAGGTGTAATACCCCAAAAATGCACAGCAGTAGTAGCAATTGTAAGTAAGATGAAAACTGATGATTTCATTAATGACTTTTAGCTACCAGTGAAATAAAATGGGAATGTATTCCTTTAAAAAATGTAGGTGACAAAGCCTTTTTGGTTAAATCAAACTTGCCAGTAATAACACTACCTGGTCTAATGTCCCTGCTGGTTAACTGTTTTATTTTTTTTGTTAGGCTGATGTCACATCCTAAAATGAGTGGTTCTAAACCTGTGGACCACAGCCCTGCTCAAACTGTCTTCATTCTGGCACTAGAACTTCTAATGATGGCAGTGCCTGAGAAGGCACAAGGCTGTGCTCTGAGCTCATCAGATAAAGAGACCAAGACAGTGCTCTACCTTCTGAGTGGTTTGTACCTGGATAAGATCCAGGCATGCTATCATCGTCAAACTGGAAAAAAGATTGACATCTAGCAGATGTTGAGTGAACAACTGCCATTTCTGACAGAGATAATCCACTCTGGCCCTCAATGCAGACAAGGGTACAATGGCTTAGAGAAGCATAAGCCTGACCAGCTGGCTGAGTGGACAAGTCAGGTAACTATGAGAAGGCCAAAGTTTGATGGTAAGTATTATTTATTTATTTATGTATGCGTGTGTGTGTGTGTGTGTGTGTGTGTGTGTGTGTGTGTGTGTGTGTGTGTGTGTGTGTGTATATATATATACATATATATATATATATATATATATATATATATATATATATATATATATATATATATGTTCATAGGTAGGTACTAGGTTATCGGCCCTGGAGCTTATACAAGCCCAGCCAAAAAGGTACCCTGGCTTTTGCCACCCAAGAAAATTATTTTCCTGTGCCACTGTCGAGCAGAGCCACAGAGGTGATCCCTGGGGTGAATTTCCTATTTCCCATCTAATCATCAAGATTTTTCTTGAAGAGTGCTAATGAGGAGCTTTGTTTGATATAGATAGGTAGTTTATTCCAGAGTATGGGAAGTCTCTGGGACAGGAATCTATCCCTCTGGCATGTTCTGTTTATTGTGGTGACAAGGTTTAGGTCCCTAGAGCGTGTAGCTCGGAGGGACTGGGATTTCTTTAAGTGGAGCATGTCCAACAGCTCTGGGTTTGACATAGCTTTGTATGTTAGGCAGAGATCACCTCTGAGTAGGCGATATGCGACGGAGTAAAGCTGAAGTTTTTTTAGACGGTTCATGAGGGCATCTGTTTGAGGCCGGTAATCCTCTTTGTGAGGTATTTCTGCGGCCTTTCCAGTTGTTGTAGATGTCTTGTGAGGTACATACCAAAAGGGGCATTGTACTCTATAATGGGTCTAATGAGTGATGAGTAGAGGGGAACAATGACCTCTTTTTTCTGGATGAGAAACCTTTTGTGATGAGGTGTGCCACATAGAAGCATTTCCTGACTACTGTGGCAATGTGATTATCAAAGGAGAGACTACTGTCCACCTGTGTCCCAAGGTCTCTTATCACACTTTCGGTGTTAAGTATACTACCGCCTATGTTGTAGTTCATGGGTACAGAGTTTTTACCAAAGGGGATGACAATGCCCTTTTTAGCACTGAGCTTGAGGCCATGGCTTTGACACCAGGCATCTGTCTCAGTGAGGCCCTTTTGTAGGATGTCCACATCGTTAGGAGTTTTGATTATGGCTCCTAGTTTGCAGTCATCTGCGAACTTCATTAGCCAAAGACCTTCTGTGTTAGCCTGTACTTCAGAGAAGTAGATACCAAACAGGAGAGGACCCAGGTCTGAATCCTGTGGTACTCCACTTGTCTGAAGTTGGATTTGGAGTCTGCTACTTTCACAGTGTGGGTTCTGTCAGTGAGCCAGTTGGCAACTCATCTTGTGACATAGGGATTTGTACCTAGTTTAGTGAGTTTATCTATAATTCCAGAGTGGGGGATGGTGTCAAAAGCCTTGGCAAGATCTAGATAGGCTGTGTGAACCACCTTACCCTTGTCTACAGCTTTGGTGACTTCTTCAAAGAAGTCTATCAGGTTTAGGAGACATGATTTGCCTTTTACACACCCAAACTGGGTGGGATCCAGAGTTTGGAGATTACCAATGTCTTTGTTTATAAGTTCAATGATGATGCGTTCCATGGCCTTGCAGACCAGGCTCATCAGGCTAATGGGGTGGTAGTTCCCGGGGTCCGTGGTGGCTACCCCCTTGTGGAGTAGGATAACCATTGCTGTGCCCCATTCAGCAGACACAAAGCCTGAGGTGAGGCTTTGATTGAACGTGGTATTTAGGTGGGGTGCCAGTTCGTTCTGTAGTTCATGTAGAACGTAGCCTGGGATGTTGTCTGGTCCCATGGATGCTGTGTTCTTGGCTTTGGAGAGTGTGATTTTTACCTGTGCAGTCGTGATTACAGGAACTTTGCATTCTTCTGGAATAGAGATGGGCTCTTTAGGGGGTGAGAGGGGGGTAAATTTAGCACGGAACCTATCTGCCAGGATTTTGGCAATATCAGTTGGGTCTGTATATTTAGTGCCATTGTGCTGTAAATCAGAGCAGATCTGAGTGTTGCCATTGAGATTCTTGGCATAGCTATAGAATGCTTTGTGGTTGTCTTTAGAATCAGTGGCGATTTTGTTTTTGTAACTAGCTTTGGAGGATTTTATCAGGGATTGCAGCTTCTTTCTGTGGCTGACCAGGGAGCTATTTTTTCATATTAAACATAGATTTAAAAATAAAACATAACAGTGGTGCGTAATTGTGGGTATTCCGTAAAAGAAATATGTATAACTGCAGATATTTATATGCAATATTATAATAATGTAAAGGACAGCACAAATATATCTGTACATGAAAAAATAATTGCAATTGTACTCATGCAGATAATTTCACATATATTAGGTATTACCTTAGTTAGTAGTTGAAGAATATGCAGACCATTTTTGGAAAGAAAACACTTTCTTTGTGTAGGTCAGATAATATTAGTATAAACATTGTATAAGACAGTCTTCTTCAACTATATTAAGTACATGTACAAGATGACTAAACTCAATCATGCACCACTCCCTAGTCCGAGTGGAGGTTGCGGTGTCAAGTGAATGACCAGCACACAGTTTAGTGAGAGATAACCAGTTGTATTACTTCTGTACACATTACGAAACAATCACCTTATATGCGTACAGTTATTAAGTAGAAAATTACCAAAGCACACAATATTGTCTCAAAGTATATGTGCTGTACCCATGTATACCAGTAAATATTTTTATTTATAGAAGGTTGAATGAAAAAGATGAGAAAACGTCATTTCAACTGCTACATTTTTATGCATGCATACAGCTCCTGCTTCTGTCTGAAGAAAATGTACAGAGTGTTACAAAATACTGCAAGTTAGGTACAGTTGAAAGTAGAATATACTGAAAGGATATGGTAAAATTCCAGATGCACACCCCTTCACCAAACAAAAAAGCTGTACACACATATAAAGTATCAGTTTGAAGAAAGATGCACTCTTACTGCTTCAGCTTGTATTAAAGGAAATATTGGCCTGCTATGAGAATACAGAAGTGAATAAATTATTAAAGAAATAAACAGATATACAAAGCAAATGCAACAGTAACGGCTATGCCTTACACAGTAGTCCTAGTTGTCATGTTAGAAATAACTGGGAAAAATGAGAAACAGTTAAGCAACAATGGTCTTATGTCCTCTATCTACTGGAAGAACAGATTATGTAAAACAATCAAGAGTGTAGGAGAATGAAACGATTGTTTGAAGGTGCTGGTAAGTGTGAATGATGTAATAAATGCTGTTTTCTCTGTTTAACTGATTTCATTTATATACAACTGCAAGAGTATTTATAAAGAATTGTAGGAGAAGGCCTTAAGTGCTTTCAGTAGGATATTGCAACAAAATCAAAAGTAGATTTCAAGTAATAAATGCAGTATTCTGACTTTATCTATATACATCGGCAATAATATTTATACAGAATGGTAATAAAAGGGATAAATTGCTTTCAGTACAGTATTGCAACAAAATAGAAATCAGGCAGAAGTATCAAATTACCATGTCTTATGTTACTAGCAGTAGACTACAAATTTAAACTCCACCAAGAACTGATGGCAGCACACTCATTGTTCCCATGTATGCTTAAACACTTCCCATACATTTACTTCAGTTCAGTAAAGATTTAATACAAATAATATCGATAATACCTTGAATGATGTGCAACATTATGTGTGAATTTACTGTGTGTATTTCTTCTTTATCCCCCTTTCTCTCTTTTTATTATTTAAATTATGCATCCCTTTGTCCTATTATATTTTTCCCATTTCAGTTCTGTCTCCATTACAAAACAGACTTTACATAGGATTTTCCATGTTTACATGCTTCTTAATAATGTACTTGAATACTATGATAATTTATACAAGATTAAATATTTTTATAATTAATAAAACTCCCAAGTTTTCAAATTCCGCAGGAGCAGCACAGCTGACTGCATCCCAGGTTATGTAATGTTCACATACTGCTCATCCAGGGACATCCTTATAGGGCTAGGGTAGTGGCACCAGTCCTGTAGGTATCCTTGCATGCTGTAACCTAGAAAGCCTCACTGAATTGGGGCTTTGGGACTTGGTTGAGGATGTGGTGGAGAAGGTCATGAACAGACAGCTACAGCCAATCAAGGCTTCTCTTCAGCAGGTAGAAATCTAGCTGCACCAGTTAGCACCAACCACTGTGTGTAGTCCTCTTCACCTCTTTTCGTCCCTTATCCTCTTTCCATGATCCTCTTACCTAATTCTCACTCAAAGTACCATTTTATAACATATTTGAAAAAATAAGGGATCTCTCCCCCAACAAAAACATAGTACCCCTGCTCTCCCACCCCCCTTAAGCACAAACCTCTTGATGTTTTCCTTTTGTGTTCACCTCTTTGTTATGTCTTCCCTTTTCCAGTCTTTCCTATTGCCTCCTTTCCATTATTTTAAGAAACCCATCAGGTTATCCAAATAAGGCTAGCCCTATATGGAACATTTTTAAGCTTCTTTATTATTTTTTTTTAATATTAAAATAAAAGCTGCACTGTCTGATGCTTGCCCTAAATCTTTCAAGCATGACTGAGCATAGCTGAGTTTGCCCATGATATCCAAATATATACAAAGTCATATGAAGCTTAAGGCTTTCGTTCAATCCTTTTCATATGCTTAATGGCTAACTTCAAATACTTTTACACTTTTGCTGTAAGTTGGCTTGTTTATCAAAATGCTTTCTCATTTTCATATTAAGTGCAAATAAGCAGCAGTTACTGTATTTGCATAAAGACGTAGCTGTACTCTACACAAACAGCCAAGCAAATCCAAAACTATAAACACCACCTTTCATATTGTATAATATTAGACAATGGTTTAATGGAGCTTAACTCAAGCTGGCAAAAGTAGTCAGTGTGTGGTACTCTAACCAGAGCCTGGATTGCTTTTAATCATGTTTGGCTTAGTTAAACTGAGCATTAAATTCATTAAAATGTTTCAACTGTTTGTTGTAGTTAAACTGTTTGCTGTAGTTTAGTTTAACTGTTTGTTGTACTTAAACTGTTTGTTGTAGTTAAACTGTTTGTTGTAGTTAAATGTATCGTGTCATTTTTTTCTCTTCTCATATTAGGCAGCATGCTGTTAGACCCAAGTGGGAATGGGGAAAATAATTGCCTTAGTTTACTATTTAGTCACCTCCTTAAACTACCATTCTCACTGCCTGGGATAACACATTTGCATACTGCTTAAAGCTGTTGTAACAAACATCTAATTCAATTTAGAAAATAAAATGAAAGATAGTTTTCTACATAAAGCTAATCATCTTGTAGGCTACTGATCAATGGCATATGAATGGTTGAATGGCATTTACAACTTAAGGTGCAAATCAAGTATATAGAAGGAAGACTCACATGCAAACCAAACAATGGGCAAATGTATTTGATTAGCACTAGTATTGCTATCAGGCTTTTTACAGAAACTTAAGTGTGGCCGTATAATATTAACACAGCTATCATGTTAGTTCATCATCCTTATCCATCTTTGAATAATTATACTTTTTCTTCCTACTTAAGGCATGGTTGTAAATAGATGTTTTCCCAGTAGTTAACAAAATAGACCTTGGATATTGTTCTTTCTCTTGACTTTTTCATGCCTACACAAGCCAAAAAAAACAAAAAAACAAAACTGTACTTATGTATTATCGCAACCAGATTTTCACAGTTGCGACTTTCGCTGACTTCGGTAGAAATGAGGCCATGAAACACTGTAAGGTATTATTCAAAGTCTGTATTGTTGGGGAATAACTTCAGATTACCTTTGGGAACAGAAACAGTGGAGAAAACCCTCTTCCTGTTTTTTTGTGCGCGTGTTGCACGCTTGAATTGTTATGCCTGCTGTCCGTGTGATGAACGGCTTGTATTCATTGTGTGGAAGGAATCCTTCAGAGAAGGCAAACACAGACACAGTAGTAATGGTTTTGGTGACATTTATTTTTTTGACAATTTGTAAATACAACAATGGTTAAAAGTAACAAAAGTGTAGCTAAAACAATTTCTCAGTGACTGTGTTTTACTTCTGTGAAGAATTCCTTCTACAAGTTCAAAATAATACCAACTATAGTATGATAGCAGCCATGAAAACTGTAGAGTGCCAGTATAAGTAATCCAAAGTTATTCCCCAGAAATACAGACTCTGAATACCGCCTTACAGTAAATGTAAAGTTTCTGGCCAGTACTACCCATCCACAAAGACAGTTTCAATTGTTTCATGCAGTCCTATCTGTGATGGTATGCGCAGTTCGCAACTGCGGAAATCTGGTTGCGATAATATATGAGTGCTAAAAAAAACTGTCTTAAATTAAACCTTAAAACACAGACTATTAGAAAAAAGCAATGTGAAACTTGATTTCTTTTCAAATATAGATATTCTTTAAACATAGATTAACACTTGTCAGCATTAAAAGCAGGACAGTGAGAGGTCTTATAAGTAAAGCTGCATATTGACTAAAAGCAGAATTTAAGCATGCAGTGCAGAACCTTGAAAGCTTGCTTAAACATTAAATAGGTTAAAGAGAATTAACGATAACTAAGTTTCTTACATGTTACACAACTTTTTTATATAACAGTACATTACCGTCTCTGTGTTATCACCACCACCTGCGGTCATGACAGATTCATAACTTAATAGATTCCCCCGCCTCCTAATTAAACTTCTGGTACAAGTCAAACAAAGTAACACCAATCTTTTTTTAAAACCCACTTTCCAGCTGGATGGGAGACCATACATTCTTACCAAGGAAGGTAGAGAGATATGTGAAACAGTTAATATTCAAAAATGATCTATTGCTATATCTTGAGTATAAACCTATGAATAAAGCTAACCCTGTTTTCTAAAATATCTATATTAAGGTAAACATCTTTCCTGAACCATTTTCCATTTAAATTTTGCCTTGCAGTCTATCAAAAAAGCTGAACATAACTGCTTTACTAATGGTCTGAGACATGGATACCAAGAATCTTGAATGTTGGCATCCTTACTTTTAAACACATAATACAAGTTTAAGATTAGAGAACAGATCATAATTTGTTGTAGTGTACAGAACTTTATCTGTTGCATGTACTACTAGTTACAGGAAAAATGATAAACAGAAAAAAAAACTGTTTGTTTAGCTGACTTTCAACTGGTAAAGCATTTATTGAACACAGCCAAACAGACATCAACACACAGCAGGGCCAGACAATATTTTTTCAGAAAGTCAGGAATAGATCAGAGGTATAGCAGGCTGAAAATTAAACTGTTTTTTTTTTTTAGTTCTGCAGCTGTGGTCTTCTGGCTAGCACTGTAATTTGTGAGTGACTAGTGCGAGATGTCATCTTAACATCTCTTATGGGAGTACTTATCAGTTGCTAAAATCATGTCTTGCACAACTGTAGCACTTAAATAGTTTATCTTTTTGCTGATACTGGAGCATATCCATGGCATTCCATGCACTACAACTGTATTAGGTATTTTAAAATGCAAGGGACAGCATTTAGAAAGTTGGGTCATCCAGAAGAGAATGACAATACCAAATACTCCTAACTTATACATAATTATCTTAGACAAAATGGAATACATCTTAATCTGCTACTACCTTCAGTCAAGCTAAATAACTACTATATAGTTTATGATTTTTTGCTCTTTATAATCCATTGGCTCAATTTAACCTAATAACTATTAATATTTATCTGTAATCTATAATGCAATAGAAACATTTTCATAAAAGGAAAAAAATGAAAGAAACAACGCATTTCTTTACTTTAAATAAAGTTAGGATTCTAGAGTTTTTCAAGGCAAATGCTAAACACCACATTAAGTATGTATTATAGCAATAACCCATGCCTGGGTGTGGGTAATGCTGGATTTACCCACGGTTGGGTGGCTTGGTCACGAGGGTGAAGCCCAAGTGGCCAAACAAAGCCAACCATGGGTAAATCCAGCATTACCCACACCCAGAAGTGGGTTATTGCTATTATACAATGACATTATTTAAGGAAAAAAAAATTACTTTTCTTAAATAATGGCATTGTATAATGCCTCCTTGCTGCCCTTCTGCAGCTGTCTGGTATTCTGCGGCAGTTCTGATGTACTGCGCATGCATATGCCTATGCAGTACATCAGAGCTGTGGGCAAAAGCAACGGAGAAAGCAAGATCTCCGTTGCTTTTTACAAACTGTCTCGCTATGTTAAACTCGTTTAACATAGCGAGACAGTGTGAAGCAATGGAGATTTTGCGTTCTCCGTTGCTGTAAAAAAAGAGTTATAGTAATGGAAAAAGTCCGGGAGACCAGACCTTTTTCCATTACTATAACTCTGATTTACAACGTGCATGCTGACCAATCAGCGTGCACGTTTTTGAATATTAATGGGGGGGGGTCATTGTATAATATACAATAACCGATGTCATGGGTGTGGTATATTGAAGATTTACCCATAGTTGGTACAGTTTAATCACGAAGGCAAAGCCCGACTGATTAAACAAAGCCATCCATGGGTAAATCTTCAATATACCACACCCAGGAGTTGGTTATTGCTATTACACAATGACATTATTTAAGAAAAACATTACTTACTTTTTTTAAATAATGTCTATGTAAAATGGTGCCGTGGTGTTCTTCTGCACGGTTACTCTGATTCTGCTGCTCTATTGATGTACTGTGCATGCGTATGGGACTTCCATTCCCATGTTTATGTAGTTCATCAGTGATTTGGAATAGCAAGTAAGGGAGATAGGAAAATCTCCACTAATTATTTATTTAGTTTGGAAAAGAAAAAAATGTGTAACCTCTGGACAGCTTAGAGGTATGACAGATGGGGAAAATACAAGGAAAATAGGTATGTTTCTTTAGTTTTGCAAAACGTACCTGATTTTTATTGTATTTTCTCTGCTCTCGTAAGTACCTGTAAACTGTCCAGAGGTTACAGCTTTTTTTTCTTATTTTAAGAAATATGGACTAAATAAAGGAGGGGTTGGGTAATGTTGCTCTTATAAACTTAGAAAGATTTGCATCAGAAAACCACAAATCTTATGAGGAACAAAGTCACTAAATAATGACATACATTTCATTACTCTTGTTATTTTTGTTTTACTTGGATCGCTTGTCTGTGTACTTAATAAAGGATTATTGACTTGAAACAGACTACCTACCCTGCTTGGATTACTTTTGAATACTTAGTAATTCAGTACAATATTTCAAATTATATATTTTTTATTACTTTTTTTACTTAGAATGAGTCACGATTTCTACTACCATTATCTGATCTGATTAATATACAGTGATTAACTAGATATATCTTCCACACAGCAAAGTTTCTTACACTGTTCAGTTTCAGACTTTCTTTCCTTCAGACTAATGCGCGTCTACCACATAAGAATAGAAAAAAATAGTCTGACTGCTCAATAATACTTTAGCAGCCTGACTTTTGCCATTGGTGTATTCTTGATTTACAATGGCCATGCTGGCTGGGCTGAGCAATCAGCATGCTTGTTTTTGAATGTTAATGACCGGTCATTGTATAATAGAGATTATCTATTAGTTTGTTATGTTCCTAGGATAAATACTATTAGAACAGCTCTTTTTTGAATATCTCTTTAAAAAAATTATACATTTGCTTATGATTTTAAAATTATTTAAAGCAACATCAGAAGTTTGGGGAAAACACCCTTTGTCTATAGCTATAGCAATTTTTTAATAGTTACATTTTATTGCAAATCTCAAAATAACTATACAAGTCCAATCTTATTACATATGAACCTAAACAAGACTACATAAAATGACAACTAACTTTTACATAATCATTTCAGAAATATTTTATTACAAAAGTCTCTTTCCATTTTCAAAATTAAATAGGACACTTATGGATAATGACAGGATACACATGAAGGGAAAATTCTTTCAAGACAGATGACCAAAAAATTGGTTTGTCTCCATTACAAAACAGACTTTACATAGGTTGTTCCATATGTCTACATACTTCTTAATAATATACTTGAATATTAGGATAATTTCAAAGAGATTAAATATTTTTTTATTTAAAAAATCCAAGTTTACATGAAATCTTACTTTATTAACCCAATGTTTAACAAAAGCAATTTTTTGTTCATGTAAACATGTAAATCATTATGTTTATACCTTGGTAAACATTCTCCAGAGGTATATTCAGAATACAACTGCACCACTTCCTTCCATCTAAGAGTGATAAAGCTTTCCTTCATTAACTTAAATAATAACACATCCTAAATATTTAAAACTTTTTCTACAATACCAGAAACTAGAGAAACCATCAGCTTTTTTTATTCAGAAACAAATTATGCACTAAGAAGCATAGTCTGTGAATTTGTGCAAAGATGATATAGCAAAGAGGTAAATTCTCCTGACTGTGAACAGAGTTAGAATCTTTTTTCGTCTTATATTCCAACTGATAAGTATACTTTTTGCAACTCAGTTTGTACCATGCTGTATTTATTTATTTTATTTATTTTACATTTGTTGACCGGGTATGTCTCACTGAGCTGAAGAGCCATTTTTCACCAGAGGCCTGGAGAGAAAAGCTCCATACATTAGGCAGTTATATATTTTAAAAACAATTAATAACAGTAAGATTATACATATTGCATACAATATGATAACAAAATATTTTCAGAAATGTATTCAATGAGAATAAGAAGTATGCTTTCAGGACATTACTTAGTGTAAGAGAGTTTCATATTAAAGCATCTACAAGAAAATATTCAGGAAAGTGGTTCTAAGAAGAATAAGATGTACAAGCTTAGGACTTTATGTATGGCATTAGATAACATATTTTTAAACGTTTTGTTAGTATGTATATTATTACAGAAACATACTTAAGAGTTTTTGTTAGACAGTATGTGTATTATCAAAGAACCACAAAGCTGTTAGCAGATCAGGTAGAGAAGTTCAGTTATAAGGATTAGTGAGGTGATGCAGAGGGCAGAGAGAAGTTCAGTTATAAAGATTAGTGAGGAAAAGTAGAGAGCAGGGGGTGTGTTGTCATATTAGATGGTGGAAATAGTTTAGGGAGGGTGAGTACAGTGGCAAGTCCAGTGACATTTTAGAAACTCTTTGGTGGCAGTCTTAAATTGTTTAGGATGTTAGGAGTTTATTCCAAGCCATATAAGGATGGTAGCTATATATGTTGTGACTGGATTTGGTCTTGGATATTTAAGATTTGTAGTAGGTCTTGGGTAGACATCCGGAGGGATCGGGTTGGAGAATAGTGTGAGATGAGGAGGGATAGAACTGGACAATAGGAGGGCTGGTATAGGATAGAGTGGATGATCTGGAGCTGAGAGATCAAAAACTGGTGTGGTAGTTCTAGCCAGTTTAGGTGTTTTAGAGCGAGACAGTGATGGGACTTGTATGGTTGTTGGGCAGCAAATCTAGCTACTTTGTTGTAAGAAGACTCAAGTTTTGTTAGTAGAGAGGAGTTGAGATTTGTGAGGATTTGGGAGCTATACATTAGAGGAGGTAGGAGGTAAGCTTGAGAGAGAGTGCTCGGCTTCAGTTGTCAGAAATGTCTTGTTTCTGTACAGGAGCCCTAATTTCTGGTGGGTTTTTCTGATACAATTATTAACATCTTGGTCAAATTTAAGTTGATCATCGATGGTGACGCCAAGGAGTTTTGTACAGGATTCCACTTCTATGGGAGTGTTATTAACTGACAATATTTATTTATTTATTTATTGCATTTGTTTACCTGGAAAGTCCACTTGGCCTAAAAGAGCCCATTTTCAGTGGTGGCCCGGGGAGAAAAGCTCCAATGAAATACAGAAAAAATATAAACATTAATTAGTACAGAAGCAGAAACAGTGTTACAGATAGTAAATATAGTAATATATACATAAAAGCAGGAATCTAGTTTGTTTGATTACAGTAATATATATATATATATAGAAAATATACATTAAAGCAGAATTCAATTAATTCAGAGTGGTATAAACAGAGATATATTAATCGGTATTGTTGTACCAGTATCAGCAAGCGAAGATAAAAATAAATATGGAGAAAGTATCATCAGTCACTTGTAGCAAAAGACATAGGAGTTTAGTAATCATATAAGGAGAGTGAAGAGGTTAGGTTATAGAGCAGGAACATAGCCAGTAAGAGTTGAGATGATTTTTCAGTATTTGTTTGAAGGTGGTGGTGCTGCATGTGTTTCTTATAGAAGGTGGAAGTGAGTTCCATAGTTTGGTGAAGGTGAAGGAATAGAGGAGTTGACCAGCTTGTAAGGTGAGCTTATCTACTTTTAGAAGTAGATGATTTTCAGATCTTAGATGCCTGCTGGAATGGTATTTGGCAAGTAGAGTTGAGTGAGTGGGACAGTCTGTGGGTCTGTAGATTATTTTGTGCACAATAGTTAGTTTGGTGAATGAGAGATGGTGGGAGAGTTCCAGCCACCCTAATTGTTTCAGTGACTTATAGTGATGGGTTAAGAATTTGGCCTTGGTTGCAAATTTTGCTATTCTGTTGCAACACGTAGCAAGTTTGGATTTTGTAGAATTTCAGATATTAGTGAGGAGAGGGCACCATAAAAGACAGAGAAGGAGGATTTGGTGGGGTTAGCATTTTTAGGAAGAAAGAGTAACAGTTTAGTTTTTTGGGGGTTGAGGATGAGCTGGTTATTGGAGATCCAAGTTTCAAATGAGTTAAAAGATTGCTGGGTAGCTGATAAGAGCTCAGAAGGAGAGTTGGCAAAATTTATATATTTGCATATTTCCAGTTTTGTTTCTCTCCTTTGTTGTTGTCTGCACTTTGTTTTTCAGGGTAGCTCAGAAGCTAATTTCAGGTGGGGGTTGTTGAGCCAGCCCATCTTAGCTGTTAGTTATTGCCTGAGGTGTATTTTCTGTGTTGTACTTCCATTACAAACTGCATTTCTCTGAATGCGTGCATGCAGAGTTGATATAGCAGACAGCTAAATTCTCCACACTGTGAGCAGAGATGGAATCTTTTCCCATCTGCTATTCCAAACTTATAAGCACACTTTTTGCAACTCAGTTTGCACTGTGCTGTATTTATATATTTGCTTTATTATTTATATATTTACTGTATTGTTTATGTCCTCTGTTGTTGTCATCTGCACTTTGTTTCTCAGGGTAGCTCAGAAGCTAGTTTCAGGTGGGGGTTTTTGAGCCAGCCCATCTTAAATGTTAGTTGTTCCCTGAGGTGTATTTTCTTTGTTGTACTTCCATTACAAACTGCATTTCTGTGAATTTGTGCAGATCTGATATGGCAGAGAGCTAAATTCTCCTGACTGAGAGTAGAGTTGGAATCTTTTCCCATCTGATATTCCAAACTGATAAGTACACTTTTTGCAACTTAGTTTGCACTGTGACGTATTTATATGTTTGCTTTATTATTTATATATTTGCTGTATTGTTTCTGCCCTTTGTTGTCTGCACTGTTTTTTCCCACCCTCCCTCCCAAGTTTTCTTGTAGTCTTAAATTTGGTTACTTTGGATTTGCACGCCCTCGCTGTATATCTGATCTTGGTCACTGCTCCCAGTCTAATCTCATTTGACCACTCAACATAGTGCAGTGAGATTATTTGGACATGATTATCCCCTTGCTTCTTTGACTTTAACACTTTTGTTTCCTCCCTCTCCACTTTAAAAAAAAATTGTACACTTTATCCATCTCCTTTTACTGTACTTGTGTTCTTCATACTTTATTACCTTATTTTTTGCTTTGTGTTCTTAAGTGTTCGAGTGCTTTTATTCTGCTGCATTTAATACTGCTTCTTAGTAACCTAATTAAATATATCTGTTATTCTAAGCATTTTAAGCTTTGGTCTTAGCACTTGTGCTACAGGTGAGTTACTTTACATTTAAGAAGGCTCTTTTGGGCTACACCCTTGTGGACAAACCCTTAACAAAACCTTCTCTCCATAAAGTCCTGCATGCCCTTGCAAGAATCTCCTTGTGTTCTGTGTGTGCTTCTCAAACAATCTGGAAATATAGAGCTGGTAAGCATAGTTATGGCATTTTTTAACTGTTCAGAGTTCTGCACTGTCTTAATTTTTGCTTGAGTGAATTATTTATATATTTGCTGGCATTGTTTTCTGATACTCTACTCTAAGTGCCCCCATTTTGATTTTTTTCCTAATTTACTGCTTTCTGCACTTGTTTTAGTCATTTTTTAATTTAATTGCATTTATTTAAACTGTATTTGCTATAATATTGCTGCACACTCAAATGTGCTAGCTTGCACTGCATTTGAATTGTTTTTACTGCTGTTTTAACTGCTTTTCTGTAAAAAACCAAACAAAAAAGTTCTAAGCTTGTTTCCCACTTTTCCTATAACTAGTCTAGTCCAGATACAGATTTGCTGTATCCAGGACTGTTTGTAAGCTTCTGAGCCCCCCACACACCTTTCTGTGTTGGAGGGAAGCATTCTAGCTTATCTGTGGGAGGGGTAAGCACTAGGTAGCCTATCTACCACAAGAGGAGTGGGTTCTGGCCTAGAATGTGTAGTTTATTGGCCATTTCAGCAGTTTTTCCATCCCTTTCAATCTTCTGGTTTAAAAGCCTACATTTGCACTTGTTTCCTGCCTTTCCTGTAACTAGTCTAGTCTAGATACAAATTTGCTGTATCCAGGATTGTTTGTAAGCTTCTGAGCCCCCCAAGGCTTTCTGTGTTGGAAGGAAGCCTTCTAGCTTATCAGTGGGAGTGGTAAGTACTAGGTAGCCTATCTACCACAAGAGGAGTGGTTTCTGGCTCAGAAATTGTAGTTTATTGGCTGTTTGGGCAGTTTTTCTATCCTTTTCAACTTTCTGATTTAAAAGCCCACGTTTGCACAGGTTTGCACTTGTTTAAGCACCACGGATCCAGTTTTGGCATCCTGCAGACTGCAAGAGCATCAGGGAGGGGAAAGAGATACTCTAAGTGCCTCCATTTTGATTTTTTTTCTAATTTACTGCTTTCTGCACCTGTTTTTAGTATTTTTTTTTTAATTTAATTCCATTTATTTAAACTGTATTTGCTTTAATATTGCTACACACTCAAGTGTGCTAGCTTGCACTGCATTTGAATTGTTTTTACTGCTGTTTTAGCTGCTTTTCTGTAAAAAAAAACAAAAAAAGTTCCTAGCTTATTTCCTACCTTTCCTGTAATTAGCCTAGTCCAGATACAGATTTGTTGTATCCAGGACTGTTTGTAAGCTTCTGAGCTCACTCAAAACTTTCCTTGTTGGAGGAAAGCCTTCTAGCTTTTCAGTGGGAGTGGTAAGCACTAGGAAGCCTATCTACCACAACATGAGTGGTTTCTGGCCCAGAAATTGTAGTTTATTGGCCATTTGGGCAGTTTTCCATCCCTTTCAACTTTCTGGTTTAAAAGACCATGTTTGCATGGGTTTGCACTTGTTTAAGCTCCATGCAGTGGTACCGAGCTGATGTAAACTATTACTGGTGCCAGAAAGTCTGCTCTTTAGTTTTTCCATTAGTTCTTTTTAGTTCTTTCTCTCTCTCTTTCTCTCTCCCTCTCTCTCTCTCTCTTGCATTTCAAATACCTTAATCTCTTTGCACTTCAATAGGTTTTTGTAGCAATTATTGTAGCACATCTAAGTGCCATCAGCACTAGTAGCTCTTCACAGAAATAGCTCCAGTAATTAGTAGTTATGACCACTCTTCCTGGCATGATTAAAGGGCAGTTCCCTGTGCTTTTTCCTATTAACCTGGTGCACTTGGGCATTCTGAGGCAGTGTAGTGTAGCAACTGCCTGATGTTCAGAGATAACCCTCTCCTCTTACCTCCCAACACTCAGGCTTGTGAGAGATGCACTTCTATCACCAAACTGGAAGCTATGCACTCTCCAGCCAAGACCGAACTAGCTGGTCAAGAGGAGAAGATCAACACCTGTGCCACACCACATGGAACACATAGCCCTCCAAAACACCCACCATTGCAGCCCTCACATAAAAACACAAAGCACACACCCACCTTTGTGGAGGCTCTCAATAGAAATTTACCCAAACAGCAGACACCTCCAAGACAGAAAAGCACTCAACCACCACAACACAGCACAGAACACAGGACACATAGCTCACCTCCACAGTGTGCCCCTCAACCTACGCCCCTAAGGCTAAACACCTTGCCCAATACACTAATCATAGGTGACTGAATAGTGAGGCACACAGATTTCCCACTCACTAAGTTGACTAAGGAGAAGGTAACAGTCAGTTGTCTATCAGGTCTCATAATCCAAAACATAATACACACACTCAGGTCACTCCACAACAAGTACAAGTATAACTTTGTCACTGCCCATGTGGGTGTGAATGACCTGAGATGCACCTCCCTGGACTATATGAAAAGAGACAAACTGGAGCTCTTGGATTATGTGGCCCAGGCAGTTATCCCACCATTACCCAGAATGATACTGCAATACAAACAAAAACTGATTGACTTCAACAATTGGCTAAGTTTCTGGTGTTATCCTAAGAGGATCCAGTATCTGTCTACTTGGGATGACATGACTGACAGACCTTGATGCTTTGCCAGAGATGGCCTGCATCTGTCACCCCTGGGTTTCCAGGTACAGGCTAAGGCTCTTGCCACACCTATAGTGCCTTTTTTAGGAGGTGTTTCAAAGACCAAATTACTACCATAACAGCTATAAATAAATGCAATATGTGGGTCATGCTGCTCAATGCTAGAAGTCTAAATCTCAAGATGGACTTGCTTGAAGCACTCCTCAAAATGGAGAACATTGACATTTGTGCTGTAATGGAGACCTGGTTTAAAGTGACAGAAAGCACCTCTGCACTACCAGGCTATAACTCATTCCACACCTTTTGGCCCTGAAACATGGATCGAAGCTCCAAAGGCAGTGCTGTCTTCATATTCATAAAGAATATGCTCACCTCCAGACTAGTAGCCCAATCGTCAATCCCTCCCTGGTCAGATCCGACCATAAACTAATCACCATGGAAATCCACATTTCACCCCCCCCCCCCCCACAAAGGTAACCACCTTGAAAAACTTCTCCAAAGCTGACTTTGGGCTCCTAAAAACAGAAGTGGCTTACTTCATGGCACCCATGCCAATGGAAAATAGCTACATGACTGCCGAATCATACACCAATGCACTGAACAAACATGTTCATAAAAACATGGAACTAGCCATACCCAACAGAACCAAGATGCTCTCCTCCAAAAAAGGAAACTAATCTGGTGGTCCCATGCCATTAATAAACTCTACAACAGAAGGAAGAAACTGTTGCAGAAAAGGTGAAGTCCAAAGACTGGAAAAACTTCCTTATTAGCCTCAGCAAAACGTTGAGATTCCTCATCAAATCCTCCAAAGCCAGCAATGAAGGTAGAATTGCAGCAGACACTAAAAACGATCACAAAGCCTTCTATAGCTATATCAAGAACCTCCATGGCAAAATATAGATTTGCTCTGAGTTACTGAACAATGGTACCTCCTGTTCTGAGCCAGCAGATATTGCCAACATACTGGACAACAGATTCAGTGCCAACTTTACCTCTCTACCCTCCATAGGACCAATCACAATACTGGAAGACTGCCAGGCAACCAGCATTACTGCACACAGATTAAAGCTGCATTGTCCAAGGCCAAGAATACAGCTTCCATGGGACCCGATAATATCCCTGGCTGTGTTCTACATGAACTAAAAGTGAACTGGCACCACATCTATGTGCCCCGTTCAGTCACAGTCTCACCTCAGGCTTTGTCCCTACTGAATGATGCACTGCTACAGTCATCCCTCTCCATAAAGGGGGAGTGACTACAGACTTTGGGAATTATCGCCCCATTAGCCTGACGAGTCTGATATGTAAAGCTATGGAGCGCATCATCATGGACCTGATTAACAAAGATATAGGAAATCTCCAAACTCTAGACCCCACACAATTTGGCTTTGTGAAAGGAAGATCATGCCTGCTCAACCTGGTTGACTTCTTTGAGTCAGTCATCAGAGCTGTGGATGAAGGTAAGGCACTGCATACAGCCTACCTTGATCTGGCGAAGGCCTCTGATACCATTCCTCACTTGGGAATTATTGATAAACTGACCAAACTAGGCATCAACTCCTATATCACTAGTTGGGTTACAAACTGACTCACATATAGAAGACACAGTGTGAAAGCAGTGGACACCAAGTCAGACTGCCAACCAGTCATGAGTAGAGTCTCACAGGGATTGGTCCTGGGTCCTCTCCTGTTCAGCATCTACTTCTCAGAAGTCCAGCCCAACACAAAGGCACTCTGGCTGACTAAGTTTGCAGAAGACTGCAAGCTGGGAGCCATTATTAATTCCCTAGGTGATGCAGACATCCTACAGAAAGGCCTCAATGAGACCAATGACTGGTGTCAAAACCATGGCCTTAAGCTTAATGCCAAAAAATGCGTGGTCATCCTCTTTAGTAAAAATGCAGTTCCCACTAATTGCCACATCGATGGGAGCCCACTGAACACTGAATGCATTATAAGAACTCTGGGGATGTAGGTTAACAGCAACCTCTCCTTCGACCACCACATTGCCACTGTAGTCAGAAAGTCCTTCTATGTGGCACATCTCATTACTGAGGGGATTGCATCCAGGAAGAAAGAGGTCATTGTCACTCTGTACTCTTTCCTCATTAGACCAATCATAAAGTATAATGCCCCATTTGGCATGTACTTCACTAGACCCCTGCAGCAGCTGGAGAGGCCACAACAATACCTCACAAAGAGAATTCTAGGCATTAAATACATGTCCTACATGGACAGACTCAAAAGACTCCAGCTATTCTCTGTCTCATATCACCTACTTAGTGGCAATCTCTGCTTGACTTACAAAGCCATGTCTGACCCAGCTCTGTTATAAATGCTACATCTAAATAAACCCCAATCCCTCCACACCACAGGCTCCAGACACCTCAACCTCATTACCACAACCAACAGAACATGCTGGAGGGACAGGTTCCTTACCCAGAGACTGCCCAGGCTCTGGAATAGACTTCCCATACATGTCAAGCAGAGCACCTCTCTGTCCCTCTTCAACAGAAATTTTGATGAGTGGATGGGTAATAGAAAGTTTACCCCAGGGATCACTCCAGTGACTCTACTTGATAGAAGCACTGGGAACTAAAATTAGGTGGCACAATGCCAGGGCACTTCTATGGGCTAGGCTTGTAAAGGCTCCAGGGCCATTAACCTAGTACACACCTATGAACGTATATACGTGCAAACAATACTTTTTATGGAATTATATATAGAATCTGCAATCCATGAATTATTGGTCAACAAACAAATATAAAAGCATTTATCCATATCATTTTCCAGTAAAGTACATCATTCTTAGCAGATAGAAGTAAATTGAATAATAGGAAGAGTGGTACTCGGTGTTTTGTCTGTAATTTATAGTATTATATAATATGAAATTGCTGATATCTACTGAGAATGACTAAAAAAGTAAACTTGAATCATCTATATTTTCCATATTTACTAACAGTACTGCACTTGCTTTGGCAGTTACAATTCACACAAAATTTAGAAACAGGAAGTAACATATCTTAAGGGTTCCATAAAATGGCAAGTCTTTTTGTTGATGCTAGTTTCTTTCCTGTGAACAACAGGTATAATGCTTTTACCTTATAAGAAAGAAACTTTGCTCCTGAACAACAAGATCTTAATATGACTATGTTGGTATTACCTAAATAGGTTGCCATAACATAATTTCTGCAGGGATGTTGAGTTTGTTTATTAAGGCTCCTTACATCAGTTAAAAAAGCACTGTCACAAAAGTTAAAGGAAGCATTTTAAAATATTCAAAAGAACATTCATATGAATGGTATTGCTAAAATATTCAGTTCTAAAGTTATAACTGTTTGCTCTAAATGTGCCACCCACACTGGGAACGTTCCATGTGAAATCTTAAAGTACTCTGAAACCAGATGTGTAGTAAAATGGCAAAAAATAAATAAATAAAAAAATAATGTACGGATATTTCTTCCAGTGTAAACCTCCATGTACATTTTTAGTTTATAAGTTTATTGAAAGTAATACTTATGCTTTACGATTCCAAATAAATGGGGGAAATAGGTAATTATTTTAAAGACATCACTGGGAATCCCTGAGATCACATTCTCTATAAAATACAAGGAAAATACTAATTTCCATACTGGAAATCATGAACAAAAGATTAAATTGCATCAATCCATGTGTTGCTTAATTATTTAATAGATTTTGTGTGATTAGTGTTCAAAATAATGTTTATTCGAAATTTATTAAATTCTGAATTACTTCATCCCAAAACTGGAGATCACTGTTTGATGAAACACCTGAAACATTTCCAGATTCTAGGTAGAATTTGGAGGAAAATGGTCAATGCCTCCAAATTAAATTTATAATTTAAGACTGAAATAAATGCAGAAGGAAACCTTTAGGGTTTTATAGGTATTTAGTATATCATTAGCAAAATATGTTTTAAGTTATGTTTAAAACAAATGTGCCTCAGTATCAGTGAGTTTTGCATAAACTGGAAGAAAATACGTTTGAATGACATTCTGAAAAAAAAAGACAGGCTGAAATGGAAGAGGTCTGATGGGTTCCAATACATATTTTTTAGAGGAGCAGTAATATTTAATAAAATGCATGTTGAGGCTGAGTAGCAGACTGTGCTAGGAAGTTTGCGAAATTATAGACAGGGGTTTAGTTCTGTTACTTTGATAATGAAGGGAATATGAACATGTAAAATTCCTTGCTGGTTGTTAGAGTCCTCCGTCAGCCCTTGCACATTAGTCTAGGGAGAGATGAAAGATATGCATGAGTTACCATCACAAAGCATGTACACAACCATACACTCACCTAAGATTACTCATACCCCAACAGATATGCAAACATTGAGCCACATATATACATGAAGCATATACACCCAACACCACTACCTGTCTGCTAAACTCCCTAACATTTACTTTTAATGTAGTCGCTCCCATTGAAAAATATGGGAAAATATGACCTTTGGAACATATTAATTTATGCAGCAGAGATAGATTCTATGAATTGCTGTGCTGCATACATCAGTTACTGCAGGCATTTCCAGTGGGGAGCATTTGACTAATTATAATATGCTGCTCTCATGGAATGCCTCATTAACATTGTTTTAAGCCATGGAGAAAGCCCACTGTGGTGATTCGGCAGATCACATAGAAGCACAGCAGTAGGGCTGTCAATGAATCAGAAATGGCAACCACCAGGGATAGAAGGGAAAAGATTAGAATTAGGAGAAGGCTTAACAGTGGGAGTGTTACAAGTGCAGGATGGTTTTCTTGACAGGTATGTTTTCAATGAGATTATAAAAGGTAGATGAGGTGAGATATTTCTGACTATTGCTGGGAGAAAATTTCCCAGTTTAGCAACATGTACAAAGTATAGGCAGTCATTATTACAGTTTTTAGATTTTTGATTAACCCTTATGTGTGGGTTTAGTTAATGTGGTTGTCTGTGGGGTGGCTATCAGTTCATTATCTGGCTGGTGGTAGGGCATCTATCTGAGCTCCAGATGATGCTGTGGGTATTCTTAATATGAGTGTTGGCTAATAGATTAGGTGACTCCATTTCATTAAGAGACTGAAGTGCTAGGCAGTGATATGTTTGGTTAATGTGGTTATTTGCAAACTTGGCAATCTTATTATAAGATTGTTCAATTTTGCCCCACTTTGGTCAGCAGACTGGGCTCTAGGTTAGCTAAATCCGATGATGCATATAGCAGACTAGGCAGAAGTTGGTTTAAGCTGTGTTCTTATAGGGATGATAGAAAATGTTTTGACTTTTCAAATACGTACTAGTTTGTTTTTGAACTGCATCTCAGATGTGGTGATCGAATCTTAATCTATGTTCATTTATTATGTCTACTAGATTTGCATTTTGAACTAATCCAATTCAAGTATTATTGACTTATAATATTTTTAAAGCGCTGTAGTTTGATTGCTGGGTAGGAGGTGAAAATAGCATTAGCTCAGTTGTCTTTATCAGGGGTGGCTCGTGCTATGTGGTGATCGAATCTTAATCTATGTTAATTTATTATGTCTACTAGATTTGCATTTTGAACTAATCCAATTCAAGTATTATTGACTTATAATATTTTTAAAGTGCTGTAGTTTGATTGGTGGGTAGGAGGTGAAAACAGCATTAGCTCAGTTGTCTTTGTCAGGGGTGGCTCGTGCTATTGGACTGCAGGACTGCAGCCCCCCAGCTGTAAAAAAAAAAAAAAAAAACAACAAATAACTCAAAAAAGAAAATAAAACAATTCCTGAACTCTACACATCCATGCTGATGAATCCAGACTGGTTTAACAGCAGTCTGGATTAGGAAGAAGGCATCAGACTACAGAGATGCCCAGTAGTCTATGCGGTTACTAACCACATAGACCAGAAAGGGACTGGACTGCAACATCTGCAGGCTGGATTGCCTGCTCTCGCAGGAACTGTATTCATCACAGGGCTGGATTGTCTGCTTTCACTGGAACTGTATTCATCACAGGGATTAATACAATGCAGGAGACAGAGCCCGGACAGATCCCTCAGGTAAGCCTTCAGTGGGACTGGAGCGCTTTTTTTTTTCTTAAGCTTACAAAACAGACCTTGTGCTAAACAGTCCTGAGCTTAAGCAGAGCGTGTGTTTTTTTTTTAATGTATTTATCTTAATATTGAGTTTTGCAGAGAGCACTGTAGTGCGGAAGTAGAATGTAGTGGTCCGGAGCTTTTTTAAACAGTTGTATTAACGGTTTCTTTCTGTTTTGAGCTTAGTGTTGAAGTGCTGAGTTTTATGCTTTGTAGTGGTCTGGAGATTTTTTTAAACAGTTGTCTGTTTTGAGCTTAGTGTTGAGTTTTAGAGAACTGTAGCTTAGTGTTGAGTTTTAGAGAACTGTAGTGCGGAAGTGGAATGTAGCGGTCCGGAGCTTTTTTAAACAGTTGTATTAACGGTTTTTTATGCTTTGTAGCAGTCCAGAGCATTAGGTATTTACATTCGGAATTAGTAGCTAAGGTGTGTGAGCAATCTTTTTACATTTGGAATTGTTTGTGTGTGTGTGTGTGTGTGTGTGTGTGTGTGTGTCTGTGTGTGTGTGTGTGTGTGTGTGTGTGTGTGCGTGTGTGTGTATGTGTGTGTGTGTGTGTGTGTGTGTGTGTGTGTGTGTGTGTGTGTGTGTGTGTGTGTGTGTGTAAAATGTCCCAGATAAAAATACCTGGTGGCTAGAGAGACAGTAGTGGCTCAAACCCTGCACCCTAACTATCACCACTTGTGAAAGTTATTTAGATTTTTGCTCATATTTATATTCTGTTCCTCATAAAATCTGTGGTTTACTGGAGTTAATTCACTAAATAATGACAAGCATTTGAATTTCAAACTTTGTATTCTTCAGAAAGTACATGGTAACACAAAACCTTTTATTCTAGCAATTTTCTAAGTTTATAAGATCAATAGTTGAAATTTCTCCCAATTTTTGGGACTGTATTCCCCCATTACTGGCTTTATCCAGGTGTTTTGTGTTAAGAGGTTAAAAGGTATGGTGAGAAATGAATTCATTAAATAGCCATTTAAGTTTCAATCTTCATTTCTTTTAAGAAACAGCTTGTGGCATAGTGGTATGTTGCTCTGACTGTAGTGCATAGGGTCCTGTGTTCAAGACTTGGCAATGAAATGCATGGTGGTAACAGAACATTTTATTCTAGCAACTGCCCAAGATTATATAAGCAGTGTTTAAAATATGTCTCTGGTTTTTGGGCTTTTGTCTCCTTCTCCCTCCCAATAAATGTTGGCTTTTTCCAGATTTCATGTGCTGCAAAGTTGAGAGATACAGTTGAGTGTCCAGTGGGTTTTACAAGGAGCTGAGAGTTTGAAGAGACATTTAGTGCTGCTTATGCTGAGTTTATTTGCATTGTTAATAGCGCAACAGGTAGTGTACTTGCTTTTGATGCAGAAGGCTGTGGGTTCTACTTCCACAGTATGTAGATGTGATGCTGATACTGTACTGTGTTGTACTTTTAAAGGGGGTGGATGTTGCAGTCCTGAGAATGTCCTCTTTGGTCAGAGGTACCTAGTAACTATGAACCTGTTATCAGTTTGCCATCCATTCCCTATTGCAATCAGTTTGCCATCCATTCCCTATTGCAATATTACTAGCGTATCATTTTTATGTAATATAGGCAATTTATTCCTCAAGGGCAACAGGCACTTTATTTGTAGCAACCTCTTCATTAGTTACAGATCTTTTTAATGTGGAATTATTTAGATAACTTTTACGTATTTACTGATACTGGTGGATTGTGGAAGTTTGAGTAGACTTTTATGATGGAAATGTTCTCAATTGGGCAGTATTGTCATTATTGGTGCATGCATTTTGTTTCATTGTTTACTGGAAAAATGTTCAAAACAAATTTAAAACACCCTCTAACAACTGTACTGTATTATACTAGGAATATAATTTAATGCAATCAGGAAGGTGTATCACAGAACACATGTATGTTTTGTGTGCAAGGGGCCTATTATTTGAAAATAGCCCAAAGTTAATGTTTATCTGCCACTAGCCAAATGCATTTTCTTTGAATGTGGGTTTCAGTGCTGTTTCAAAGAATGTGAGTTTCAAGGGCAGAGAAGTTTTAATGCAAAGTCTGTTTTTATTGTGAGATTGCATTGCTTTGTTTAGCAGATGTCTTAGATTTTGTGCTGTAAAATGCAAAAATTAAACCTTCAAATGAAGTCCAAATCCTCATAGAAGTAAAGCAGTATGCACATTAGTGTTTATGGTAAATAGGGTGAAATAGCCAAGTAATGGTTCATTGGAATGACTGCATGATTTTGTGAGGGGGAAGGGCAGCAAAATTGGACATCCCTGGCTGAAATATACCTGTCAACTGTCCAGATTTTCATAGAATGAAAAGATTTTTGCTTCTTATTTTTGGTTTGTTCCTCATAAAATTTGTGGTTTTCCGGCAAATCATTTAGGAATTAAGTCACTAAATGACAGACACTGAGTTTCAGACTTCACAACCTTCAGAAAAATGCATGCTAAAGCAAGACCTGTTATTCTATCAACTGTCTCAGTTTATACAAGAGCAAATTTTAGTACTGTGTATATGTTCCCCCCAATATATCTGGCCTTGTCCAGATTTCCTGCATTAACAGCTTGAGAGGTTTGTGCAAATAAATTGCTTTATAGAATTAGGCATATCCAAACATCTCAACTGTCCCTGATTTTGTCTGAAAATGTTGCTCTTCCCCTAATAATCCCTCCGCAAAATGGCAATTTTGGAAGAAAATGTGGAGTGTTTACAATTAATAAATAACTGTAATAATCAGTTATAGATTACTTTTATTTCAGAAATGCATGTAGATTATTTTTTGTCAGCTGCTCAAGTTAACAGTACTAATATTAAAAAGTGTCCCTTCTTTGACAGGTTCCCAGATGTATTGTTTGGCTGTTTTATATTTTTGCATCACATTTTTGGTCCATTTTTCATAAAATTGTTTTTTTTTGGCAAATTAGTGGCAAATCATTAAAGACTGAAGTTAGAAAATAATGACAGACATTTGAGTTTCAGATTGCATACCCTTCAGAAAATTCATACTAATACAAGACCTACTATTCTATTATCTTACTAAGTTTATAAGAGCAATGTTTAAAAATTGTCCTTTTATTTGGGCCTTTGTCCCACTTCTATGTGTGGCTTTGTCCAGATTTCTTGCTCTGAGGTTGAGAGGTATGACAAATGTGTTAGGGCCATCACAGTCAGCCAGAGGCATTTCAAATTGTGACATACTTGTTGCACCCCACTCCCCCATGTAGTGACTCTGGATGTGTCCAAGCAAGGCTAGGAGCAGTTATGCAGTGTAAATGTGCAGAGTATCCCCCCATCCAAGGTAGACACAAGTGCTACTTTTATTCTGTCCTTGATTTTGCAGAATGTTCTGGTTTCTGTCATATTTTTATACTGTTGATTTATGCTTATTATTATTCAGATTGTGCCTGTTGCTCTGTGTTTAAATAGCAATGCTTTAATGACCATCAGTTAAGCTTGTCTGAGATTGTAAGATGCAAGTAAGCTTTAGTAAGCATATTGTTAAAGAATTGCCAACATTGAAAGCCTTTCTGTTGTTGCCATGCAGAGATAAGCCTTGGGTATTGAAATGCATATGACAGTATTTGTAAATAAAGGGCAGGATTACATTATTTTAAGAAGCTCATTACATTTGTCGGAGACTTGCAGTCATCTTTGCAGGCTTTACCTGTAAACTAAACAGATTGCTAATCTATCATGTGTGATCCATAACTTGTACAGTAATCCATTAAGCAATGTATCTTGAGCTTGCTTTTTGTTTGCTGTTCATTTTTTACTTTAATCATGTTTTCCTCATGAAATAAGTAGATAGTTGTTTTCAGGCAGCAGGCCTTTTTTTGGATAATAAACATTTTTGCAAGTGGGGATATCACAGAGATTGCTACTTTCAGCATGTTACTTGGTATTTTAATAAAACTGAAGATAAATTATAATTAGAACTGCAGTGCAAGGAGAAGTGGTTTGAGATGAGTGCTGCTTGTTTTTTTATACTTGATTTTGACTGGCATTCCAGTAATGTATTTAAAAAGTAATTTATTTTTTTCACGCCTCACAACCTTTTTGTTTCCATCTAGATATTAAGTAAGCTGTCATGCAGCCAATGCATTGAAATATTTTTTTTCTTCTATACTTCATTTTGTCTTGATTGGACACTCATAATGACGGTTTGGCACCCAGGGCAGAGTATTTAATTAAAGTTCCAGCTGTTGTGGTTTTGAGCATAGCTACTCCCCTTTCTAGTTGGCTGCACCCCTTCCCATTGACCCCCACCGATTCAGCTGTTTCCTGCAGCCTCCCTTTGATTTGAAGTCACCAGCTGCCAGTGGTCTTTGTGCTTAAGATTTGTTTAGATTGTTCAGGCCTTTTTTAATTTTATAAAGGAATGCCAAGGGTCATTTTGGAGCTATAGGCTATACATATTTCTGTTGAGTCATCTACATATTGGATTAAATGTGTTGCTGCAAGCATTCTATCTATAAATATATAACAGAGTAAATGTCCTAATATTGAAACTTGTGACACACGTAATGCTGTTTGCTGCTGACATCTCATCTGCCAAAGTACACACTATGTTCACTGGCTAAGGTAACTTTTAAAATTAAGTGACTCTAATGTTTCTAAAGCCCTATTCATTGAGCCTAAGTAATACTACATGATGTAAAACTATATTGAATGCTTTGGATAAATTTAAAAATAAGGATGAAACAATTTCACGCTGATTTAATCTTTCATGAATATAGTTCATGAAAGTTAGTAATGCTGTTTCTGTGCTGTGGTATGGCTTAAATGCATGTTATGTTGTGTTAAGTAATTTGTTCTCAGTTAGTTGATAAATTGTAGGTGAACACATTTCTCAAGCTTGTTAGAAAGAGGGGCAGGATGGCTGCAGGTCTGTATTTTGCTAGCTCAAGAGATCCATAGTTTCATAGGTTCATAAGTGATTACTAGGTTAATGGCCTAGGAGGCCTTTTTAAGCCTAGCCATGATTTCCCATTTGTAAATTACAGGATAAATTACCCAGAGACATATAGGTGTATTTGGGTGGCAGAATATGAAGATAAGGATTTGAGGTGGTCTGCATATTCCATGTGGTTTATACCTTGTGTTCTTTTTGTAAGGAACCGCTCTGGATGTTCGGGTTGCTGCATATACCTGGTAAGGTACATACTGAAGGGAACATTGTATTCAGTGATTGGCCTAATGAGGGCTGATTACAGAGGGATAATGACATCTTTTGGACCTGGATGCTATACACTTGCTTACATGTTGCAGAATATACACCGAGTTCATTACAAAAGTAGATACATGATAGTCAAAAGCCAAGTTAATGTTCATAAATGTTCCCATGGGTCTATTCTTTTGGGGTGTATTATACATGTGGTGATTCCCAGAGATGGCTGACTTTCCAAAGGACACTTCTATCAATTTTTTGGCATTCAGTTTTATAGTACATTACAAGCCCTCTTGGAGGATATTAGAGTCCTTGGAGGATTCTATAACTGTGGTGAGCTTGTAGTCATCCACAAACTTTATCAACCAGATGCCTTTAATTTCCAAAAAAGAAGATGGCAAAAAGGAGAGGCCACAGAACCAAGCCCAAAGGGACACCACTGGTGACTTTGGTTTTATGTTTATTTATTTTTTATTTATTTTATTTTTATTTTATTTTACATTTGTTAACCGGGCTAGTCTAGCTGGATACATGTCCATTTTCAGTAGAGGCCCGGGGAGAAAAGCTCCAAAGAATAGAGGTAGATTAACAAAAACATCAGAAGATCAAGCAATAAGTATTACATTCAAAGTCAAATAAACAAGTAATGGGGTTATACAAATAATTTAAAGAGGTAAACAGACTTAGGTAGATGGACTAACGTGGCTACATTGAGGACCCTTGCGGTTTGGATTGGGTAGAAATTAGGTAGTCCTGGGATGTTTACTATTAGTCTGGATTAGAACACGGGCATAGCCATTCGGACTTTAGGAGATCTTTGAGTTGTTTTTTGAATTGGTGGAGAGAGGTCTTGTGTCTTAGGTTGTTTGGGAGGGCATTCCAGGATTTTCCAATAGAATTAGCATAGAGTGCTTCACCTCCGAGTTGTTAGATTTAATAGTTTGTATTTGTAACCTTTTGGATGACCTAAGTGATGTAAGGTTAGAGTAGGGGTAAATATTTTGTTCATTGAGGGGGTTTTGTCAGGATAGTTGATTGCTTTGAATGCCTCAGTGAGTTGATTGAGTTTGAGAATGTTGCGTAGTTCTAACCATTCTAGTGTCCTTAGATTGTTGCAGTGATGTGTGCGATAGGGCATTCCTGTTATAAATCTGGCTATGTGGTTATAGGTTGTAGATAGTTTGTTGAGTTCTCTTTTGTTAAGGAAGGAGAATATCGGGGAGGCATAGAGGAGTGTGGAAAGGAGGTGGGTCCGGGCAAGTTAGTTTAGTGTGTGGGGTTAGGAAGTTCTTAATTCTATACATGGACCCGAGTTTCTTGTTTACCGACTTAATGGTCAGGCTGATATGCGTATCAAATTTAAGCTTGTGGTCTATGGTCACGCCTAGTAGTTTGGTGTGGGAGACAGGGTCGATTATGGTCCCATTATTTGAGGTCACGTGAATGGTGGGGCGGTTGGTGCTAGGAGATTCATTTCCTTGAGGGGTAGAAGTAGTGGGGAAAAACAGAAGTAATTTGGTTTTGGATGGGTTAAGTAAAGTTTTAGTTCCAAGAACCATTTTTCAACTAGGAAGAAACAGTTTTGGGTTGCGACTTGGAGTTTGGCGAGAGAAATGTCAGAGCAGATCAGGGTGGAGTCGTCTGCATATTGTATACAGGTGGCTTTGGGAATGATAGAGTGTAGACCATTAATAAATATGGAGAAAAGAAGAGGACCAAGGATAGATCCTTGGGGAACACCGATATTTGTGGGGAGTAGGTCGGATAAGCTATTTTCCCATTGAACAGCCTGTTGTCTACAAGAAAGGTAGTCATTAAACCAGTCTATGGTAGTTTTGCTAAGATAGAATGCCTCCAGTGTGTGGATCAACTGTTGGTGATTGACCATGTCGAAGGCTTTGGATAGGTCGAGGAAGAGCGCAGAGGATATTAATTTATTGTTTCGATTGTGGTTAACTGAGTCAACAAAGGAAAGGAGAGCAGTAGTTGTGCTATGATGGGGGCGAAAGCCGTGCTGGGTGTGAGACAAAAGATTGTTTCGAATAAGATGGGTAATGAGCTGCTTGTGAATGCAGCGTTCCATGATTTTGGCTAGAGGAGATAGTATAGCTATGGGTCTGTAGTTTGATGTGTCAGTGGAGGATCCACCTTTATGTAGAGGGATGATGTGGGAGATTTTCCAAATAGAGGGAATAGAAGCTTCTGAAATGGACCGGTTGACCAAGATAGAAACAAGGTAGGCTATGGCATCAGATGCTATTTGTAGGTAATTGGCTGGGAGTAAGTCAGCCGCTAAGGTGGTTGGTTTGAGTTTATTTAAGAGGGTTCGAATATAGGAGGTAGGTATGGGTTGAAGGTTAAAGGAGGATTGAGTTGGGTCTTTGGTTGAGGGTGTAGTCGAGGGAGAAGTAGTAAGTTGGTTGGCGAGGGACTGGATGGTTTCTGTGAAAAATGAATTAAAGGTGTTGGCTATTTCTATAGAATCTTTACCAATGAGTTTTTCAGGGGTAGGGGTGGTGGATTTACCTGGATGAAGGAGGTGATTGAAACCGGCCCAGAATTTTTTGGGATTATGCTGGTGTTTATCTTGGAGGTGACAGTAATACTGTTTTTTGTCAGACAATACGGCTGCTTTAGTTGAGTTTCTAAGCTGAAGAAACTTGATGCGATCTAGTGGGGTTTTAGAGGTTCTCCATTTGTGCCAGGCCTTGTCTCGATGTTTAATTTTGGCTTTAGTATCCTTTGTTAGCCAGGGTGCGATGCGTACCTTAGTTCTAGTAAGACGCTTAGGAGCATGCGAGTCAAGTATTTTTATATATTTTTATATTATTTTATATATGTTATTTTATTTTTTGTTGTGGAGGTAGAGTCCCCTGTCCTGACTTCCTGTGTTTTATCTATGAGCCACTTAGCCATCCAATGTGTAACACAGGTGCTTACTCATAGTCTTGTGAGTTAGTTGACAATGCCTGAATGAGAAATAGTGCTGAATAGTTTGGCAAGGTCAAGATAGACAGTGTTTATCATTCTGCCCTTGTCCTTTGCTTACGTGACTTTCTCAAAAGTTCTACCTGGTTGAGCAGGCACGATCTGCCCTTGATGAACCAAACTGTCTTGAATCCAGTGTCTGAAGATTTCTTATGTCTTTATATATATGTAATATCCATACTAAGTCTTTTCATGGTTTAACATATAAGACTAATAAGTCCACCCTTGTGCAGAGGGATAACTCTCGCAGTACTCCATTCACTAGCCCCAAAGCCAACTTGGAGGCAAAGGTTGAACAGTAATCTTATAGGGCTCTATATATCATGTTACATGCTATTCTGCAGGCATCCTGGGTTATTATCAGAGCTCAAAGATACAGAATTTTTTTTGCCTTGTAGAGGGTGTTGAGGACCTGTTCATTAGTGTTAGCCATGGGAATTATGGTCAAGGGTATTTCCTGGGAGGTGTCGGGGGGGAAAGTGGGGTGAAACTGGAGCTAAATATTTCAGCCAGTAGTTTTGCTATATCTTACAGCTTTGAAGAAGTAATGCCATTTCAAATTACTTCAGTACATACTGCATTTGTCCTAGACCACATAACACATTCCAAACTTTGAATACAGTTCTTCAAGGTAAAAATAGTCAGATCTACCTGAGCTGTAAAACTTAAATGAGTGCTGAAATTTTCAAAAGCTGCAAAATTGTTGCACGGCCTTATATAGAATTTGTTGTGTTCATTCCAAGATTTAGAGTTGAACTAAAGAAGGCACAGCTCACAGTGTTCTCTTGTACTACAGTATTGATTCCCAAATCCACACCGACAACCAAAGGTACAGTGATATGTATGATTAAATTAAAAACAACTTTTGGAGACTCATTTACTGTTTTCTAAGTATATAGGGACAGAGAAAATGTCTTTATAAGCGTACTGTGCATGCCAGTTGGAGTCAGCTATGTCTACTTAGACAGCATCTTGAAATGCCCTACGTTGTATAATTTTTGCATTAAACCTCAGGAGCAATGTTTTTATTTTTCAGTTTGGTTATTGTGTAAGTGATAAACCTGAGATGGATTCAAGACACTTTTTAGTCTTTATCATAAACAATTACCTTTTACTGAACTCTTTTGCACTCTGCAGGGGTTATGCAGAAAGGTTAGCTCATTAGCACCAATAGCACTATGCTCTGTGATGCAGTAGTACTACAGAGCAAGCTAGCAATTCAGAGAGTTCTACTATGAAACACCGACTTCCTTAAAGCCAGCGAGCCAAAATCCAAAATACAGAAGAGAGAAAAAAATCAATGTTAATTGTTTTTTTGCAGGGGAGCAAGCCCCCCACTCCTCCTAAAGTTATATATACCATCTCCATGGTCACACCAACTTGAAGTCTCCCAAAACAAGTCAATCATTGCCACAGTACACTTAGAAACTGCACTGGCAATGATTTCTAATGGCAAGCAGTGTTTGGTGTTAAAATTTTACACAGCTGAGTGAATCACAAACTAGGAGCTGCAAACATTACTGGGGAGGGTACATGGCTAATTAGCATTAGCCACTCCCCCCAAACTGCCATATTAGCATGCAGTTTTGCTGTTGAGACTGCTGTCCATGTTGATGGCCTTGCAAGGAAAAAAACTCAGTGGTACTACTGTCTCTGAATAAGAAAGGCTGAGTGCAATGCAGAGACCTTCCGAGATAAGGCTTTTATAGCACTCTAAGCCTTTTTGAATGTCAGGAAAAGCAAAATAAAAGAAAAATATGTAGCTAAGAGCATCTACTTTACCCTAATGTGTCCCTGAGACTACACCTTTGACACACAAACTGGTCTCTTAATGTTATTTGTGATTACAAATTCATTACATAAACACACAATAGCCATGCTTTCAATTAGTCTGAACAGTAATAATTTTGGTTTTGACAGAAATCTTGAAGAATAAAGGCCATTCAGCAAAAATTAATACATTTACCTGACAAGAATGTTGCATAATGAAGGAAATGGTGCAAAATAAGTAAAGTTACCTTACTTTCCTCTGGGCTTGATTTTGACAACGATACCATTTTCTTTAGTATATCATACACCTAAGGAGTAAACAAACAAGCAAAGAAATATTGTAAGCTGATGCTTATAATAAGAAGACTTTGATCATAATTACTTTCCAGACAGTTTTACATTTAACCTGATTGTTATTAGGATTTCAATGAGTAGAAGACCAAACCCTAATATCAGTTTTAAGATATATACCATTTGATTGTAAAACGCTTCTATATTAAGTGGATTTGGTAGTGTTGTCACCTTACAGTAAGACGTTGTCCTGTTCGATTCTCAGCTAGAGCATCTTCTGTGTGGAGACACGCGTGAATGGGCGTACCTTCATTGAAGGTTGTGCGTCAGAGCCGGAAACTCAGCACATAAAAATCTACTGCCAATCATTAGCGGACCGGAGTTCCGCTGTGGTGACCCCTAACCAGGAAAAGCCGAAAGACACAACTCCAGTGTGATGTCAACAAAGGAAGTATGCTTATACCAAAGTAACTCACACTCTGAGATTAGTGTGGTATTCATAGTTATGCACTTAGGCATAGTGGTAATTTGTACTCACTGTGCTTAGTGCATTAAAGGTATGATTCAGGGATGTCAGATGCGCTGAGGCACAGCTGTTTGATCCAGTCTGAGAAAGTAGTGTGCAAATGAAGTTATAATGAGATGTAAATGAGGAATAGGGGAAATAACAGTGACTATCTTATGTAAAGTAGGATCTCTTTCAACATTTAGGATCATAGGTGTATACTAGGATGATCACTGCAAAGGCCTTTATAAGCCTACCTGTGCAACACAAAAGTGTCCCACAAATTTGTACAGTTCATTGTCACCTTTTTATGTGCATCTGCTCCATTGACATATGGTTTATAAAAAGTGAAATCTGTTTTTTCCATCTACTTTGCAATCCAAGGAGATGTTTGCTTTCACTGCCAGCTTAGCTATTTCCCACTGTCAGATACTCATCTTTGTCAAATCAGAACTAGGTATGCCCAGTGGTGCTCACTAACTGTGAAAAAGAAGATATAGGCAAAAGTTAATCCATCCGAACTTTGCTGATCAGGAAATCTTGGGCAGATTTAGATTGGCAAGGTCATAGTACCAACTTTGTTGAGTTCATATGACCCACAGATGAAGACTAGTCCTCAGTATACTTGCCCCAAAAGAATTCCTAAGACAAACTGGGGACATGTTGTGCATCTCATGGCTTCTGCCTTGAGGATACTTCAGCAGTTCCTCAACATACTCTTGCCATATGAGGATCAGCACATCTATTCCCCATTGTCCAATAAGGATTGATCCACTACCTTGCATACATTCTATAGAGTGACATGCTTGCCTGAGGTGCTTGGTGTAACAGATTGCAACCATGTTGCTATTAGCGTACCATCAGGACCACCAAGGGAGTGGCACCAGAAAAGGAAGGGCTGCCTACATTTGCATCAACTGCCAAGTATTATATGATAAATGTGAGTCCATCACCCACATGTTGGCTCAGCATCCTGGCACAGCATATGATTCTCATATTTGGCACACAAGCTTACTCCACCACTTCTTCCTTTACAGCAGGATTCTTCATGGTCATCTGCTTAGTAAGTGTAAAGCATTGTACTGTTCCTAACTACAGGTATTTCAGTATCTGAAGAGCAGTATAGGTACTATTGAGTAATCATCTCCTCCTGTTTTAATATATGCCCCCACCCTTTTGTTTTGCAAGGGAAGCAGGCTACCTATTTGAACCTTGACTAATGACACCTGTCTGTAATCTGCAGTGAGCTGGCAAGGAATACTTCAACACCATCCGGTCCCAGACACAGAGAGTGTTTGGGCAAGTGTTTGGTGTGCTCAAAGATTGTTTCCATTGCCTGGATGAGTATGGGGGTGTCATTCTGTATAGCACTACTGCATTCACGATATATCCTGCTGTCTGCAGTCTGCACAATATCATCATGTATTGGCCTGGTGCACAACAGACACATCCACTCAGCGACAGTAGAGTGCAGCTCCTTCTATCCTTCTGAACAAGAATTACAATAATGACAATGGCCAGCTGAGGGCAGTAGCATGACAATCCCTGTTCCAGGCTTCTGTACAGTATATGACTCTGCAGGCAAAGTAACAGCATCCAACCCACAACTATGGACCATGGCATTCATTTAGTGACAGTGAAAACAATATTCACATAGATAATACTTGATGCATACAGTATTACTTGTGAGCTACGTTGAGTGATGTATAGTCAACATACACTATACATCAGACATTTTTAATTTTTCAACAACAGAAAAGTCTTTCCTAAGTTTACCATTAATCATCACTTGTCCATGCATTCATAGATGTGTACTAGGCTAATGGCCCTGGACCCTTTACAAGCCTAGCCCATAGGATTACCCTGGCATCGTGCCAACCAACCTTAGTTCCCAGTACCTCTTTCGAGTAAATCCACAGGAGTGATCCCTGGGGTGAATTTTCTATTTCCCATCCACTCATCAAGATTTCTCTTGAAGAGGGCCAGTGAGGTGCTCTGCTTGACATGTATGGGAAGTCTATTCCGTAGCATGGGCAATCTCGGGGTTATGAATCTGTCCCTCCAGCATGTCCTGTTGATTGTGGTAATGAAGGTGAGGTCTCTGGAGCATGTGGGGAGAAGGGATTGGTGTTTCTTTAGATGTAGCATTTCTAACAGAACTGGGTCAGACATGGCTTTGTAAGTCAAGCAGAGATCGCCTCTAAGCAGGTAATATGAGACAGAGAATAGTTAGTTTTTTTGAGTCTGTCCATATAGGACAAATGTTTAATGCCTAGGATCTTCTTCTTTGTGAGGTACTTTTGCGGTCTCTCCAGTTGTTGCAGGTATTTAGTGAGGTACATACCAAATGGGGCATTGTACTCAATGATTGACCTAATGAGTGAAGAGTAGAGGGAGACAATAACCTCTTTCTACCTGGATACAAAATCCCTTGGTAATGAGATGTGCTACATAAAAGGACTTTCTGACCACAGCGGCAATGTGGTGGTCAAAAGAGAGGCTGCTGTCAACCTGCATTCCCAGATCTCTTATAACACCTTCTGTGTTCAGTGGAATACCATCGATGTGGTAATTCATGGGAACTAGGTTTTTCCCAAAGGGGATGATGACACAGTTTTTTGGCATTGAGTTGTTGGTCTCAGTGAGGCCTTTTTGTAGGATGTCAACATCACTCAGGGAGTTAATAATAGCTCCCAACTTGTAATAGTCTGTGAACATTGTCAGCTAGATTCCCTTCATGTTGGCCTGGATTTCAGAGAAGTAGATACCAAACATGAGAGGACCTAGGACCGAAGATTGTGGGACTCTACTCGTGACTGGTCGGCAGTCTGACTTGGAGTCAGCTTCTTTCACACTGTGGGTTTTACCTGTGAGCCAGTTTGCAACCCACCTAGTGATATAGGGGATGATGCCTAGTTTGGTGAGTTTTTCTATGATTCCCAAGTGGGTAATGGTATCAAAGGCCTTGGCCAGATCAAGATAGGCTGTATGAACCACCTTTCCTTCATCCACAGCTCTGGTAAGTTGAACAGGCATGATCTACCCTTCACAAAACCAAACTGTGTGGGATCCAGAGTTTGCAGATTCCTTATATCCTTGTTTATTAGGTCCATCATGATGTGTCCCATAGCTTTGCATATCAGACTCATCAGGTTAATGGGGCAATAGTTCTTAGGGACTGTAGTCACTCCTCCTTTTTGGAGAGGGATGACTGTGGCAGTGCACCATTCGGTAAGGACAAAGCCTGATGTAAGGCTGTAATTGAACAGAGAACACAGGTGAGGTGCCAGTTCACTCTATAGTTCATGTAGAACACAGCCAGGGATATTGTTAGGTCCCATAGAAGCTATATTCTTTGCCTTGGACAGTGCTGTTTTAACCTGTGCAGCAGTAGTACAGGGTGCTTGGCAATATACTGGTATTGTGACTGGTCCTTTGGGAGGGGAGAGAGGGGGGTAAAGTTGGCACTGAATCTGTTGGCCAGTATATTGGCAATATCTGCTGGCTCGGTATAGGAGGTACCATTGTGCAGTAGCTCAGAGCAAATCTGGGTATTGCCATGGAGTTTCTTTACATAACTATAGAAGGCCTTGTGGTTGTCTTTACTATCTGCTGCAATTCTGTTTTCATATCTAGCTTTAGTGGATTTGATGAGGGATCTCAACTTTTTGTTGAGACTGATAAGGGAGTTTTTCCAGTCTTGGTTCCCCATCAGTTTCCTCCTTCTGTTGTAGAGTTTGTTTATGGCAGAGATCCCTAGATTGGCTTCCTTTTATTGGAGAAGAGTGTCTTGGTTCTATTGGGTATGACAAGATCCATGCATTTGTGTACGTTTTTGTACAGTGCATTGGTGTATGATTCGGCAGTCATACAACTATTCTCCATTTTCATGGGTGCCGTGAAGTTAGCCACTTCTGTTTTTAGGAGCCAAAAGTTAGCTTTGGACACATTTTTCATGGTAGTTACCTTTGCAAGGGGGTGGGGGGGGGGGGTTGTGGAAAGGATGTGGATTTCCAATGTGATTAGATTGTGTTCAGATAACAAGGGAGGAGTTGACTATTGGTGTACAGCAACAGTCGCCCATGTTAGTAATGACCAGGTCAAGGTTCTTGGTACCTTTAGTGGGGGTAAGAACAAGCTGGTCCAGGGCATTGGAATTAATGAATTTCAGGAAATGTTTGGCAAGTATATTGGTACATGAGTAGTTTTCCCAGTTAATGGAGGGGTAGTTGAAGTTGCCCAGTATGAGAGTGTTAGGTTAGGCCCTAATATTCTCTAGGGCCCTTAGGAACATGGAGTGTGAGTCTTGGGACATGGTTGGGGACCTATAGCAGGCTACGACCTGAATCGCTGACTTACCCAATGTTAGCTAGACCTGAAGTATCTCAGATGTGTTATGTTGGGCTACCATTCTGAAGGTGTGCACATCCTTTATGAATATGGAAACACCACCACCTTTTGAGCTTCAGTGTAAGTTCTGGGGCCAAAAGGTGTGGAATGAGTTATAGCCTGGTAGTGCATGGGGTGCTTTCTGCTGCCTTAAACCAGGTCTCTGTTATGGCACAAATGTCAATGTTTCCCATTTTAAGGAGTGCTTCAAGTGAGTGCATTTTGAGATTTAGACTTCTAGCATTGAGTAGCATGACTCTCAGATTGCATTTGTTTGTAGCTGTTATGGTGGTAATCTGGTCTTTGGAGCACCACCTAAAAAACTGCCAAACGGGCAATAAACTACAATTTCTGAGCCAGAAACCACTCTTGTGGTAGATAGGCTACCTAGTGCTTACCACTCCCACTGATAAGCTTGAAGGCTTCCCTCCAACACAGACAGGCTTGGGGGTCTCAGAAGCTTACAAACAGTCCTGGATACAGTAAATGTGTATCTGGACTAGACTAGTTACAGAAAAGGTGGAAAACAAGTGCAAATGCAGGCTTTTAAACCAGAAAGTTGAAAGAGATGGAAAAACTGCCTAAACTGACAATAAACTACAATTTCTGGGTCAGAAACCACTCTTGTGGTAGATATGCTACCTAGTGCTTACCACACCCAATGATAAGCTAGAAGGCTTCCCTCCAACACAGAAAGGTTTTGGGGGCTCAGAAGCTTACAAAGAGTCCTGGTTACAGCAAATCTGTATCTGGACTAGACTAGTTACAGGAAATGCAGGAAACAAGCTTAGAATTTTTTTTTGGACTGTAGTTTTTAGGATAGCTTGCAGGTTCACTCGAGTATTGTTTTCCTGCTGTTAACCAAGCTGGTGTCTGTGTGTGATGAATTATTTAGTAGTTCTTACTCTGAGTTAAATCTTAGTGTAAAGATGTTAAAACTTTTAGCCAGAGGTTACGTACTGCTTCTGGGCTTGGGGTTTTCCAGTTATGAGCTTTTTTTAATTTTTGTTGCAATGTCTCTGGCCATTACTTCATCCCATCTCATACTCTGTACATTTGAACTTCTTACTGTTTCTTTTACTTCTTCTTTCCATTCAACATCTTTATTAGGTTCCACAGGGCCTTCATAGATATTTCTCCAAAACATGCCTATTTCTTTTGTTTTGGTTGAGTTTCTGTTCCTTTTGCTTTGTTTCCCAATTTTCTATAGAACTTTTTTGGGTCATCAATGAATTGGGAACCAACCAACAAAACACTTTACTTAAAATATTAAAGACCTCTGGTGTGGAAAGAAAGTGCACTAAATATGCTGTTCACTCAAAATCTTTTCATATGTGTCTCTTGGTGTGTTATAACCAGTATTACAATGGAATTGACCAAACACCACTACTGCTGGAGTTCAGCTACATCCCCTAAACATCTTGAGAACTCTGATGAAGTCCCAAGAAATTTAGGGGACAAAAGTGCTTAGTTCATGTTGCATTTGTAATAAAACTGATTTGACTATACACTGATGCGTGGACTGCATGTTTCACTAAAGTGTATTGTAGCCATTGAATGCAATTTGGTTGTAGAGGTGGTATGCCACTTGGTTGTTTTTGGTGTGGCCGTCTTCATAATTGTGTGGAAAGTATGCTGAACTACAGCGGTAGTGATGTTTGGTCAGTTCTGTTTTAATATGGATTAGAACCCAGTGAGAGATGCGTTCAAAAATATTTTGAGTGAACAGCATATTTGGTACATTCTCTTTTCACACCAGAGGTCTATAATATCATACATTAATTGCTTATTTTGCACTTTTCCTTTATATTTATATCATATCTTCTAAGTTTTTCTGCCTGGGCCGATATCTTTAGTTTATTATTTGCAATAGTGTACAACAGATCCTGGTCTGTTCTAATACTGCACATTGCATTTATCACTTCTATCTTTTTAAGTATTTTTGTTCATATGTTCCCTCTTCTATACTCTTCTAACAGTGGCACATCTTGTCTTAATTGCTTTATAGTTTTCTCTATTCGATACTTCCATGATGACATTTGATTTCTTCCCTTACTTTCCCTTATTGCTTTATATTTTTGTGAAATAGTCACTAAATCAGTTCCAGCAGCCACCACCAAATCACCAGCACGACACCAATACACTAGTGTACGATAAAATCCAACAAGTTTATTGCAGAAATACATCAGTTGAGCACTTTCATTATGTATAAAGACTTCCTCAGAATAATTAATTCTGATTTTCAAAATACCTTTAAATGTGTAAAACCCACATCAGCTGACTTACATTAATTAAAATTTAAGGTGCCAGTACTGTTAATTCTAATTCCTTCCTTAATGTTATAACATAATCCACTACAACTTTAATAAATACATCTAAAAATGCATAGAATATGCATAAAAACATCTGCTATATACATCTAAGACCTGTAATTAATGCGTGAATAGTTTGTATGTAAAATACTTAAAATCAATTACTATGAAATGTGATGCTAAAAAACTTCCTAATGATTTCACATTTCAAATACACCGTCAGTGTACAGTGGTTTTACCTTGTATTATCTAAAATGGGTTTAATAGAAACGTATTTGTTAATTCCAGGGTATGCTGAGGCATTTAATTTAATTTGTCACCTTGTTTCTTTTTCCCCCACCATTTTTTTGATATCTCCTCCTCTAGCATTGTACTTGACTAATTCCAAAATACCGAAACTAAATGACGAACATCCCTTGTTTTCATTTAGATGTTTCCATAGGGCATTATTAGCATCATGTTTCTTAATACTATAAGTATGATCGTATATTCTATTTTGTAAGCATCTAATGGTCTTCCCAACATAGAAACAAGCACAGTGGGTACATATAGCCAAAAAGACCAAATTTTTAGACCTACAATTTCCTTTCTGAAAAGTGATAATAGTCCTATTGTAATTTTCCAAGGTGATGCTCGGAACATTAATAATAAATTGGCATTGTTGGCAGGTGCCACACTTGGTGGTTCCTCTATCATTAATCCCCCCATCCTTAATAACATGTTTCATCTCTAAGAGATGTTTCATATTAAATCCATTCTTATAGACAAACCTAGGCTGGTTTCCCACTACTTTCAGTATATTACTATCAGCCCTCAAAACATTCCAGTTCCGCTGAATTATATTTTTAATGTCTTCACAATAGGAAGCATGTTGAATAACACAAGCTTTATTGTACTTTTCAGTACCTTTGCTCTCATTAGAGGTTAGATAACTACCAATTCCATCAGCCTCGGGACCAACTCCCAACAGGGGCTTATACTTAATCCCCCATTGATTCCTGACATATTCACTAACATCCGTTATCATGTCACTTGGATATCCCCTATCAGCAAACATGGACCCTATTTTCCTTAACTCTTTGTCTAAGTCATTACCATCAGAGGTCATCCGCGCTACTCTAATGCATTGCCCTTTAAAAATATTCCTTTTCTGGGCCCAGGGGTGATTGCTGGTAAAATGCAAATAGGAATTACTAAAGGTACTCTTTCTAAAAATATTGGACTTAAATTTTCCATCCTCCAAAGTAATACGTATATCTAAATACGAAATAGTCTCCTTATCCATATTGACTGTAAATTTTAAATAATCACTACAGGAGTTTAAATAACAAATAAATTCTTCCAATTCCTGTTTATTTCCCTTCCATAAGAGGAAAATATCATCCAAAAACCGGAGATAACAAGATATATACCTGAACCATTTGTTTTGAAAAAACTCTTTTTCCCAATCCAGTACCACCAAGTTGGCATATATGGGGGCACAAGCGGCCCCCATAGCTGCACCCTTGGTTTGCTTGTAGTACTTGCCCTCATATAGAATATAATTATGTGTCAACACCATTTCCATAAATTCAAGCACCAAAAGTGTCTTGTCCCAAGATAACAATCCTGCCCTAGTAATACTTTCCTTTCAGTTCCGGTTCTAATACACTTCATTGTTTTCTGGGAGCCATGACCTAGTCTGTTAAGTAGATAGCTTAATATATTAAGGACAAGACAAAGGAGTAACTGTAAAGAAGAGTGACCCTGGAATATCCCTGGAATAATAATTTGTCCTTTATCACAGCTTAGCTGCAAAGTGGTTTGCCACTGTCTCATGGTCACTGTAATGTGATTCATCCATGTAGGGTGAATCTTATACATCTATAAACACCCCTTTATGCATGAATGTTGGATGCTGTAAAATGCTTTTCTGTAATCTATCCATGCCATACTTAGATTCTTCCCCTTTTACAATTTACCATTTTAACTTTAATAACAAATGATCCTTTGTTCCATATGACTTTCTTTTGTTACCCTTTTGTTCTGTTGCCATGATTGTTTTCTTCTGAATAATTATAAACTCTGTTGGCATGAATTCCAGTGCATAGTTTATACATAGGTTCATAGGTAGGTACTAGGCTATTGGCCCTAGGGCCTATATAAGCCTAGCCAAAAAGGTACCCTGGCTTTCGCCACCCAGGAAAATTATTTTCCTGTGCCCCTGTTGAGCAGAGCCACAGAAGTGATCCCCGGGGTGAATTTCCTATCTCCCATCTGATCATCAAGATTTTTCGTGAAGAGTGCTAATGAGGAGCTTTGTTTGATATAGATAGATAGTTTGTTCCAGAATATGGGAAGTCTCTGGGACAGAAATCTATCCCTCCAGCATGTTTTGTTTATTGTGGTGACAAGGTTTAGGTCCCTAGAGTGTGTAGCTCAGAGGGATTGGGATTTCTTTAAGGGGAGCATGTCTAACAGCTCTGGGTTTGACATAGCTTTGTATGTTAGGCAGAGATCGCCTCTGAGTAGGCAATATGCGAGAGTAAAACTGGAGTTTTTTGAGATGGTCTGTGTAGGGCATCTGTTTGAGGCCGGTAATTCTCTTTGTGAGGTATTTCCCCGGCCTTTCTAGTTGTTGTAGATGTCTTGTGAGGTCCATACCAAAAGAGGCGTTGTACTCTATAATGGATCTAATGAGTGACGAGTAGAAGGGAACAATGATGTCTTTTTTCCTGGATGAGAAATCATTGGAAGGCAAGTTATATGTTCATAGGTAGGTACTAGGCTATCAGCCCAAGGGCCTAAGTAAGCCTAGCCAACAAGGTTCCCTAGCTTACCCCACCCAAGAAAGTGAATTTCCTGTGCCCCTGTCGAGCAGAGCCACAGAAGTTATCCCTGCAGTGTATTTCCTATTTCCCATCCACTCTTCAAGATTTTTCTTGAAGAGTGCTAATGAGGAACTTTGCTTGACATAGATGAGAAGCTTGATCCAGAGTATAGTAAGTCTCTGGGACAGGAATCTATTTTATTCAGTGCCTCCACAAAGGTGGGTATGTGGTTTGTGTTTTTACGTGAAGGCAGTGCTGGTGTATGTTCTGGAGGGCTATGTGTTCCACGTGGTGTGGTGCAAGTGTTGACCTTCTCCTCTTGACCAGCTATTTTGGTCTTGGCTGGAGAGTGCATGGCTTCCAATTTGAATATATAAATGCATCTCTTACAAGTCTGAGTGTTGGGAGGTAAGAGGGGAAGGTTGTTAGCGTACATTAGGCAGTTGCTACGTTGCCTCAGGATGCCAAAGTTCTCCAGGTTAATAGGAGAAAGCACAGGGAAATGACCTTTAGACATGCCTGGAGGGGTGAGCATTAGTAATAACTACTGGAGATGTTTCCTTGTAGAGCGTTTAGTGCTGGAAGCACTTTTGTTTGCTACAATAATTGCTACAAGAAGTCTGGTAAAGTGCTAGACTAATAAGCTAGTAAAACTGCAGGAGAGGAGAGAAGTAGCAGATCTAAGGGAAACATTGAAGAGCAGACTTTGGCACCACTCAGAAGCTTACAAACAGTCCTGGATACAGCAAATCTGTATCTGGACTAGTTACAGTAAAGGTGGGAAACAAGTGCAAATGCAGGCTTTTAAATCAGAAAGTTGAGAGATGGAAAAACTGTCCAAATGGCCAATAAACTACAATTTCTAGGCCAGAAACCTCTCTTCTTGTGGTAGATAGGCTACCTAGTGCTTACCACTTGTTGAGAGATAATTGGTGCAAGTGCTAGTTATATTGACAGAATTTGACTTAAGTATCTAACAACAGTTGTTATGAAACATATTTACAGCTATACTGATAGTTTTCATTGCAGTGTCCAGAGCAGAGTTGATGATTGCTAATGAGCTGAAATGACTTGCATTGGAAATATATATATATATATATATATATATATATATATATATATATATATATATATATATATATTTTTTTTTTTATTTAGTTATATATTTCTCTTGTGGAATTGCATTAAATTTTTAATTACATATATGATATGTTTTTTCTCCACTTATGTTTTAATTACCAAATGTATTAATATGTATCTACATAACTTGTATGTAACTCACTGTCAATGTGGAGCTTTTCTCCCCGGGCCTCCGCTGAAAATGGACATGTATCCAGTCGGATCTTCCCGGTCAACAAATGTAAAATAAATAAAATAAAATAATTATTTCCTTACTGTTTATCAGATTTCACTAAGAAGTGCAGGGACAGTTGTGTGTGGAAATTCACTACTGCTGGGTGAGTACTGTTTTCTCTCTTACTGATTTTCAAAATGTGAGTTATATTTGGTAGGTGTCATAAACGATGTCCCCTAAGGATAATATGGGATATGGTTCCATAGACTGAGAGCAACTGTTGGCGTGCGAGCTTGAAGCTGAGTTGCTCTGATGATGGGATCTAATGGATGGAAGGAAACTTGCTGACATTGATCTTACCATGCTGTGAGACCATGACCTTAACTGATAGGTTCTGCCTCACTGCTATGGAAGTCTGATAAAGACTGGCTGACTTCTTCTCTGGGGAATCCACACAAATGTCTGCAGCACTTTCTTAAGATGCATATGTTGTCTGGCCTACTCATCCACCATATGCATGTTCACCTGTGTTTACTATATATGTCTGGTAGGCCTTTACTAGTGGACACATGGAGGCTGGCATGAATTCTGAGTGTCCAATCATACTGTGTATGAGAACCATCCACCCTTCCCATATACTGGTGACATATTCCATATAATGCTTTAATTATCTATACCTGATTCTCAGTGATAGTGGCCTGGGCCAAAATGATAAAATCACAAATCTGGTGCTGGGCAGTAAAGGCTTTGTATGCTTCTGATGTTAAATGTGAAATATGCCTTTACCTGGCACCTCTGTGCAAAGATATATCAGTATGTACACTCCTACCTCTGAAAGTGTAGTCTCTTCATCATGGAGTTCAGGCTGTGCACAAGATAGAGGTGTTGGACTGCATGGTGCCCCCCCATGACATGTTCTCCATCTACTGAGTGTGTGAGCATGTATTCTTCACTCTCTCAAAGACATAAGGGGCTCAGGATGGAGAGATGACAAAATCAGCACGCTAAGAAGAGTAGTATTGCTGTAACTGAATTCATCCTCATTTCATGGTGAGGACCTTCACAAGGTGGACCCTGCTTTCACAAAATCTCACCAAGATGACACTGATATAGAGAAGCAGCTTAAAAAACAAAAAAGACAGCTGGGTACACAAGTCCCAGGATAAAAATGTGCCCAATCGTGGTAGGTGCACTGGTGCCAGGACTGAAAAAAATGGCAGTGTACGATCCTCAATACACAGAAGTATTCCTACAATGGGGTTAGGCCAGGCTCAGGGGAAGGATGGCCCCCGGTGGTAGAAGAAAATAGTAGCCCATAAAAAACACAAAAACGAACAGGCCAAAACAGAGCCATAAAAGTGATAGAGTTAGTTAGTGAGGATAAGAAATAAATTATGTACTGTTATTATTATGAAAGAAGCCCAGAATTTCCAGACAGAAGATATTCAAAAATATTAAGAGAGAAATTAGAGGAAAGAAAAATACACAAGGAAAAACTGTCAAAACCTTCAAATGCAAATTTTTGTTCATTAATACAACGGATTTGTGAAAAATATTATACATACCAAGAAACCTTAGGTTGTTTGGAAAAAGAAACAACTGAGGAAGTGTAAAAATTTAAACAACAAAACCAAGAGACTTTTGAAAGGTATAAAAATGAAATATGGACATGGAAAAGAAGAAGAGATTTGATTGGATGTAATATCAATGCAAAGAGAAAGCCAAACTAATCAATGCAAAAAAAAAAAAACAGCTCCAAACATATTTAAAGAGAGATACATAGGTTCATTTTAGGTTCATAGATTAGTACTAGGCTAACTGCACTTGTGGGCCATTTAAGCGAAGCCAGTTACCCCATGTGAGAATCAAACCATGTATTTTGTGTCTTTAAGGTAGGCAGCTTTACCATTATGCCAACCTCCCACCCCCATGCCAACCTCCCACTCCAGGCAAAGTCATCCAGATATGGAACATTTCACAATACAAAAAAAAAATAAGATCACAAAGGTGGAACATAGAAAAGAATATTAGTAAAGTAGAAGTTAAACAAAACCTAAGATGAAGCTGTGGAATACCCGTGAAGTGAATGATTTATTACAGAAAGTCTAACACAGGTTATGTCACAGTATGATGGAACAACTGAGCCACCAAAATAAGGAGAAACAGTTGGAGCAGGAGACATCTGTAGAAGAAATATGGACATGGGAAAGAAAAAAGAGATTCATATATTTATGTCAAGGAGAAAGCAAAACTAATCAATTCAAAAAGAGCAGCACCAAATATATTTGAAAGGAAATACAGGCAAAGGCATTTGGATAGGGAATATTTTACAATACATTAAGAAAACAGAGTGGGAATGTAGAAAAGAGGATTATTAATGGAGAAGTTAAAGAAATAGGAACTAAAGTTACAGATTATCTATGAAGTGAAGGATTTAGTGTAGGAAATCCAACTGTGGTAATGTCACCACATGATAGAGCAGTGAGTCCCTGAATTAAAGAAAAACAGGTGGAATGAGAAGCAGCTGATCAGTTGCCACATGAAAATACTGTGAAGCCTTCAGAAGGAAATCACTAGGAAAGATCAGTTGAATTTGCACAGCAAGGCAAGGAACAAGAAAGGGTAGCAACTCTTGACACTGTCAATGTTATGGAGTGATAGGTCAGTAAGTTCCCCTATGAAAAAGCAATGGATGACACAGGATGCAGCTGAAGAGAATATGTCATAGGAAGATGTTCTGGAACTTTCTGTACAATGCCCGTAGGAAACAGAGACAGAGAATGTGATCTCAGCTTAGAAGAAAATGTTCTAAGGGAACATTTGCTTGATCTAATGGAGAGGGATGCACATATAAAGATCGATGAAAGAAATGCATTACAGAAAGTCAGTAAGACCCAACACGTTAGAAGTATAATAAAAAATATTAACACAGTAATAAAGACTATTAACAGAAATTCATGTGACATAACAGAAGAAAACAGGATATATTACTGTGCAGCTAAATTAATAACAGATAAAGTCTTACCACAAAAATATAAATGAAAAAAGAAGTGCCAGAACAGTCAACTAAAGAGAAATAGTCACTAAATCAGTTCCAGCAGCCACCACCAAATCACCAGCACGACACCAATACATTAGTGTACAATAAAATCCAACAAGTTTATTGCAGAAATACATCAGTTGAGCACTTTCATCATGTATAAAGACTTCCTCAGAACAATTAATTCTGATTTTCAAAATACTTTTAAATGTGTAAAACCCACATCAGCTGACTTACATTAATTAAAATTTAAGGTACCAGTACTGTTAATTCTAATTCCTTCCTTAATGTTATAACATAATCCACTACAACTTTAATAAATACATCTAAAAATGCATAGAATATGCATAAACATCTGCTATATACATCTAAGACCTGTAATTAATGCGTGAATAGTTCGTATGTAAAATACCTAAAATCAATTACTATGAAATGTGATGCTAAAAAACTTCCTAATGTAATTTGGTCTAGCTAAATGTGCAAAAGTAACATTTAAAGCAGGAAAGCTGAAGCACAAAACAAATTAGTCACACAGGACAGGAATGTGATATAAAGGATCTCGAACAGAACAGACTGTAAAAATATTTGGGAATTGATAAAGGATCAACAACAAAACATGGACAAATGTAAATATAACTCAGCAAGTAAAATTAATACTGAAAACAGCCCTGATATCTAGGAACAAAGTCCAAGCTATAAACCGATTTGTTTTTCCTGTTCTAATGTTTTGGGGTGTCTGAGTGGCCCCAAAAGGTATTGGCTCAGTTGTACAAGAGAAGAAGAAAAATGCTTCATGCTTATCTAATGATATATAAAAATCAGTGTATACCAAGGTTATATATTCCTCATTCTAAAGAAGGTATGGACTTCCTCGAAATTCATTACATGAATAGATCTGCAACATAGGACAGCATACATATCTGCTGACCCTTCAGATCCAAACATAGTGGAAGTTTTGAAACATGGAGAGTACAAGTTTAAGATGACTTCTTGCTTAGATTAGCAGAAGCATATCAGTGTCAAGTGAGAATGGAAACCAAACTAAAAGTAGACAAATATCAAGCAAGAACTGAATGTGCCAAAAACAAAAGAATTTAAGGAGAAGGATCAAATGAGAAGGCAGGAAATGTGTAAAAGACATAAATATAGTTGCAAGTACAGAAAACTCCTGGAACAACCTCATATTGATCAGGATCTGATGTTGCAATGGTTAAGGAGAGATGGATTTAAACCAAAAGATGAAAGATTAGTATTATCAGCTGTGGATAGCAGACTACATACATGTTGGCTTACAAAATCCATTGAGTATGTGGGCGAAACAGACAAAAGCAGGTTCTGTAAAACAGAATCGTAAAATGTCACACATCTTGTTGCTGGGTATGATACACTAATGGCAGAGGACCTATATACTGAAAGGCATAATAACATGGTAAGTCTGTTGCATTGGGGATTGTGCAACCATTACAATGCTGAAGTAGCTGAGAAGCATTGGAAGCATGAGCCACAAAGCATTAAAGAAATGATCAAGTTTATATCACATGGGATCACCCATTAGTAACAGTTCAAAAAATAGATGCAAGAAAGCCAGATATAGTAGTCCATGAAAAGAATACAAAAGTAGCATTGATCACTGAAATTGCTACACCCAGCGATTACAGTTTCTTACGTATAGAGATACAAAGTCATAAAATACCAGAATTTCCAGGCAGAAACAAGGGCAGTGTGAAAGAAGGATACCTAGACAGTTCCAGTAGTAGTAGCAGCAATGGGCTTCGTAAAAAAAGAATTTACAGTCTTATTTAGATATGCTACCGATAGATGCAACTCTGTATGAATTGCAGGAGTCAATTTTGGGCACTTTGCAGGTGCTGTGAAGAGCACTTTTGGTAAAAATCAAAGACTGAAACAATACTAATTTCATGAACTTTAATCACACTTTGACTAAGGAATGAGCTCCATTCCTGGCATGGTATTAGAAACCCAAAAGACTCAGAGAAACTAAACAGAAGGTATGCCTCATCTGACATTAAAGGTTGGAGTGTGGAAGGATCACCAGTGCTGCTACATGCAACCGTATTTTGCCCAGCTTTTGTCCTTGCAAATGCCATATGTAACAACTAATATGTCCACAGAGATACCGTACTAAAAGTATACAAGGCCTAAACATGTCCTACATGGACCGACTCAAAGCCCTGTCACTATAATCAGTATTCTACAGACTGCTAAAAGGTGACCTGTGTCTGGCATACAAGACATCCTCTGACCAAATATTGATGGATTTACTGCACATCAGCAAGTCAAATGGTATCAGAAATACTCAGAGTAGACATCTAAACCTCTTCTGCAACATGAACAGAACAGTTTGAAGGGACAGGTAATACCGTTGCTCTGGAACAGACTCCCCATCCACATTAAACAAAGTTCATCTCTGTCCATACTCAGGCGTAACTTGGAGCTATGAGTGAGAAAAAGACAAATTTACCCCAGGACTACCCCCATACTACTAATGGACAGAGGCAGCTCCTAAATGCTTTATCGCATGCATGAGTCCCCTCAAATTATCTATGGTATGATACCACGTATTCTCATTAGGGTTGATATATATTTGTCATCTATGGGATGGGTAAGGCCAATCTCTAACCAAATGGGATAGGTTAATTTGAACACAAAAAGGGAAAATGGTTAGGCTTAAAATGGCCTGTAAGGGCAGCTAGCCTAGTACTTATATATGCACCTATGTCACTGGCTCTTTCCCTGCATTGTGCCAAGGTGCAGTTTTTTCCCATGTACTGCATTAATGTTAACCACAACTTGATTTCACACCTTAGGTCTCTGCCCATTTTGGCACCTCCCCCATTCCAAAAAAGGTGTTATCCATATGTCCTCAGAGCATCCATGAGTTTGTCATTCTCCTGAGGACTGAAATTGTTTTTCCTATGTCTTGTTCCCAGCTGTTGAATCATGTTATAACTTGCAATCACATATTGCAACAAAGTGACACCTGCCTACCACGTATGATGCTTTAGTGAAATACGGTTCATGCATGCCAGTGGATTAAAGAAAACAGAAAGGGAGAAAGAGTGATAAGCACATGGAATCATTTCTGAGTTGTGGTTTTGAGTTTTCTTGGCTGTATTACCTGTGTTTTTCACGCTTCTGCTGCAATAGCAATACATATGCCTTTATGTGTTTGCAGTGAGGGAGTGGTAGTCAGTACATTAAGTACTAGTCATATATATCAGCAATTAAAATTAAGGTGAAATGTAATCTGGTCCTAGTCATTATCTATTGCCAGTGACCATTGTAAGCAGTAAGCTACATGGCACGTTACACATTCACAGTCATGTCATGTATAAGCCAACAAGTAGTACGCAATGTCATTCTTCACCAGTAAATATCAGCTACTGTGAAAACGTTTACATTGAGTTACACTAACTGCCTTTTCTTAATGATTTTTGACTATTCCCATTTTAATACATGGTTTTAGTTTGTTTGCACTTTTCTTTGATTTTTGTGGAAGCAAAGCCCAGCTAAGTTTAAAATGGCAGACTGAGCTGGGTGGTAAAAGCTGTGGCTGATTTGAGAACTTCTTAAATAAAAGGCTAAACCCAAGTGTATGAGGCTGTTGCCTGTAGGCCTTACCTTGTCTAACTCTGCAAAGTGACTATCACAGGAGACATGCAGCATGTCAAACAATGTTAAAATAAAGCCTTCACTAAAATATTAATAGTTAATACAAAATCTGCAGTGTCACCCCCCCCCCCATCTCCATTAGTGCTACAGGAATCAATTTCAGTAGTTCTGAACACCTCAGAAGGCATGTAAAACACACCTGTGATATCACATTCAAATAAGACTGACATTTATTTAAAAAAATTAAATGAACAAAAATGTACATCTGTATATATATATATATATATATATATATATATATATATATATATATATATCATTAAAAAACATAATATCAAGTACCATCAGATAGTAGTTGACAGACTCCATTCATTGTACTCATAAATAAAAAACATGCAACAATACTTAATAGGAATTTCTGATTAAACGAGTACATGTTTCATTTACTGTTATTAAATAAAATCCAATTGGTTCAAAGCACTTATGAGTCTATTTCTTGTTTCATTCTCTCTCTCGTTTTAATTTTCTTCTTCTTCTCTGACCATGTGTTACTGTTTTCTATAGATCTATAAGGCCCTAGGGCAGTATAGCACCATGCTTCCCAGATGAGGGAATGTTCACCACATCACCAGCCCCCCCCCTGGCCCCAGGGGATGTCTGCACATGATGGAAGAGATGGCCCCACCCTTGTGGGCCATCCAGTGAGTGGCAGCCCGGTAAACCATGACTACCAAAAGCTTCAGGGCCTGGTCAAGGCAGTGGTTGAAAGGGCTATGGAGAGGCATCCACACTCACAGCAACTTCTTGTCCAGTGGAAACAAGACTCATTGACACAGTTAGCCCTGACTACTGAGCCACCAGAGATCTCTACTCTCATAATATTGGAATACTCCCCTTCTAGGTTCCTCAAACAGTGGGGATACCTGCGTTCCCCCAGACCGGTTAGTAAGTAGCTGTCTCCTGGATTTCCTCCCCCTATTTTTTGTGTCTGTATACCATCTGTATGTCTTGTCACATCCCCCAATTTTAGACCATCGTAATTTTCCTGTCTTGGCTGTTTTTATGTGATCTGGGCAACCATTTAAAATACCAAGACCCACACTGGATCTGGTTAACAACTGCAGTTATTGGCATGCAGAACCTCATTACAGCAACCATGCCTCTACATGTCATCCTGGAATACCCCCACTCCTTCTGACATGTAATCCCCAAAGTATTCTATGTCTAAAGCTTAATATCCCATCCCCCAAAACAAACCGAGACTACTGTACTATTCTGATGGGATGAGGTCCCATCTGCACATACACGACTTTTGCCTCATTCTCCTTCACAGTCACCACAGGGTTTATACAGGTGGATAAAGTACTTAACCCTGCAGGATTCCTTCTTGAACTTTATGATGTTCCATATCTACAGAGTTTTTACTTACAATTCTCTATAGCTTAGACAAGCAGCTGTAAGCAGTGCTGCACAAAATACTAGTGGCACTTTATGTTGTGTTAACAAACAGTTAGCATTGCAGTTATGCCATTGGAGCCACATAGTAACTATGTTTGTGAATCACTGCCTGCATGCTCATTTATGCAACATGTGTACACATGTAGTGCAGTGGTCCAATACTATGTGATATGTGGTTCACAAAAGTATGACTATACACTCAGGGAACCATATCACTCCTCTTGTGGACATAGTGTGTGCCATGGTAGCCCCTGGCAGTGGTAATAACAAAAAGTGCAGCATTTTTCTGTTTTTCAATGAGGGATTTTAAGGAGTGCATTCTGGTTCATTATGATGTGCTGCAGTGGTGGTGCTGCGGTAGTGTTGTCGCATCACAGTAAGACGTTGTCCTGTTTGATTCGCAGCTAGAGCATCTTCTGTGTGGAGACATGTGTGAATGGGCGTACCTTCATTGAAGGTTGTGCATCAGGGCCAGCAACTCAGCATGTAAAAATCTACTGCCAATCATTATCGGACCGGAGTTCCGCTGTGGCGACCCCTAACTGGGAAAAGCCAAAAGACAGAAGAAGAAGAAGAAGAAGAATTCTGGTTCATTATGATGGCCCTTTGAAGGTCTACAAGCTGGTACAAGTGTTGAACAATTTGACTTTCTTCACACATTCTGTGGAGCAGTGCCATCATTACTACTATGACCTGTGATGACACTGACAAGCTCCAACAATGTGAGACAGAGGTTCTGGTGAGTGAGTCAGCATGTGGTTGTTATCACTTTTTTCTAGCATGTACACTGTTGTACTTGTGTACAAGCTGTACATTTTGTTTTATGGCTCCTGAAGAGTGACACATTAATATGGTTATGTCACAATAAGGCAGGAGTGCCTGTCCATGCAGCGGGGTATGTAGGATTCTGTGCCAGTGCACTGAACAAATGCAATAATCATTGTGTTATATGTGTGCAGTTGTGAAGAGGAGGAAGAGGAGGAGCATCTATGCTTCTCTTACCTCTACTAGCCACACCTTCTGATGCTAGGTTGCTAGTGTCCCTCATACCTACTGCTCAAGAACTGGGAAATGCTTCTGTGCTGGATGTGGCAAAGAGGGGACAGTGGTGCTTTCCATTTCTACCTCTCATGTAAGGAGTAAAGACTCATCTCTGGAAGATGGACAAGGAGACTGCACAGGTCCCATGGCTTGAGATGGGCAAAGTGATAACTGCCAAGATACACTGTCAGCTTGATGTCTGTCTTAGCAATATTGTATACATTGTTTGCCATCTCATTCCATTAAGCCTTCAGAGTAGCAACAAGCCTGTAACATTAGCCAAACAGGTGAGTGATGCCTAGATGTGTTACCCTCAGAACTGGTATGACCAACAACCATGTCAGGAGCCCATCCTATAAGCTTCATAGTGTGCTAACCCTTTATGCATTATTCCCCATTCTTTGTTCATAGGTTTATAGGTTCTTAGGTAACAACTAGGCAATCAATCTGCAGATCATTAATAGCTTTGCCAAAAGCACCTAATCAAAAGTTCTCTAAAGCCTAAAGGAGGACAAGACAAATTACACTGGGGAGAATTTAAGGCTACCCTTCCAATTCCTTTATCTTTTATCCGACCGGTGGATACATTGTTATAAGAAAAGCACAGTCCGGGTCTGAACTGTCTGCAAACACAAACAGCTAAAGTTAACTTTGTACCTAACACCACTCTAAGTATTCAGCTGCTGTACCACCTTTATCTTTTATCCGACCGGTGGATACATTGTTATAAGAAAAGTGCAGTCTGGGTCTGAACTGCCTACAAACACTAACAGCTAAAGTTAACATTGTGTATGTGTCCACCTGTTTGAGCTAATATTCATTATCCCCTGGAGAGTACTCTGCTTTGGCTTGTAAGCAGCACCCCACCAGACTCACAGTCAGCTTCCATTTCTCTTTTATTCCCTTATGTTAGCAAATAGTATCCATAACTGATCAAATACTGTATGTTTGTTAATTTAAATTGAGACCACGGTAGCCTACTGATACAAGGTTATCCTGTTCTTCCACCTGAGAAATGGTTAAGAAATGACTTACAGCTTCAGAGCAGTCTTTGGTCAATTCTGATTGTTTCTTAAACACAACCTTGTCTTTGCTTGGATCTTGGCTCTTCCCGCTCCATTCCTCCTTGCTACACTCGGGCTCACTCCGCTCTGATCCCTGCCCCCATATCCCACCCAGCCCCCAATACCTGTAATTTAAACTTGACCAAGCCACACCCACCAGAGTTCATTGTTTGTGAGAGTTCAAACCACCAAATTTGCTTAAGTAATTATAACTAACCCCTCCCATTACAAATTACTACCTAGCTACAATACATTTGTACTCAGACACAGTAGCAGGTACCCAATAGAAACATACCCAGTAAACACCCCAAACATCTCATGCATAACTTTGAACATTGACTATGTGACATTATTGTCCACCTCTCCTATGCCAAAACTTCCTACCACATTAACACAAACTATCCGTATTACCTTCTCAGGTACCCAAACCCATACTTTAAATTTTTCCAAATATCTACTTAATCCCAAATTCACTCCCCATTATATCCTGAATAGACATCATGTCTACCAAAACTCTTTCACTTCTAACTGAAATACTACTATTTATTACCATATCTTACCAAACCTATCTCACCCATATCTCACCCAACCTCTTAGTGCAAATCACCCACTCCCATTTCACACAACTAACCCAATCTCCATGATGCACACATATTACTCAACTTGCATATCACCCAGTCTCTACCCCGTCAATAATTGTATGCCCTTCACCTACAAACTCTTACCTAACCCCAAAAACTGTACTCACATCTATATTAGCCACATCCCCATAAAGCTTACACCTCATAGATTACATACCAAGCAACTCATATACCTCTTCTGCCATTTCATCTCTATCCTTCTCTCTGGCGACATTCACTCAAACCCTAGCCCTTCTCCTCCACACATCTCAACCTCCCAATCCCATCATCCTCCCACAACTTGTAAACCTCTCTTTTTCTCAGCTCTAAATGCTCAGATCATATGCAACACAATTCCTAACCTCCATGCCTAGCTTCTCCATAACAAACCTGATATTCTGGCCATCTCAGAAAAATGGCTTAAACCCCATATAAAAGACTCTGAACTAACAACACCCAACTACTCCATAATTAGGAAAGATAGAACACATAAAAAAGGAGGGGGAGTCGCTCTCCTCTACTCATTATACCACTTAGTTACCCCCTATACTAAACCTATTCCCAAATTTGGCAAGGCAAAACTAATTCCAGCCCTACGTCATATAAACAAAGATAAACTTATATGCATAGTCTCCCTTTAAATCCCTTCTGGAGACAATATCCCAGCCCTTGAAGATATTCTCTCCTGGTTGTCTAACATCACTAATGAAACTATAATCCTGGGTGATGTTAATATTAACTGGTCAACAGTTCATTCTCCTACAAACTCACTTATAAACTTATACAACTTCACTCAGCTTATTAACACAACAACTATGCCTTCCAAGAACTTCCTTACTGAAAGCACCCTGGACTGGATTCTAGTTTCTCATCCATATTACATCTCTGACAGTGGCATTCTGCCTGACCCATTAGGTGACCACTTCCCCACTTTTGCCCACCATCTTCCCTCCTCCATACAACTAACTCATACCTACACATTCCCTCGCAGTCTAAAAAACTTTAATCCTAGCACATTCTCAAATGCACTAAAAAAATGAACTGGAACCCACTAAAAACCCTCCCCTTAGAAAAAGGTGTTAGCTACTTTAACTCAGCATTCCTCAACTTGCTTGACTCTTTGTCCCTCTGAAAACAAAATGCATGAGAAGCAGTCCTGTTCCTTGGCTAACCAAAAATGCCTTACTAGCCATGAGATTCCGGGATAAAGCCTGGAAACGCTACCCCCAAAAATAAAATTAGCACCACCCTATGAATTTAAAACACTTCGTAACAAAGTAAAAAAATGTATTCCCCTAGATTCTCAAAAGCTTCCACGGCATGCATGATTAGTGTAAGAGGAAAATTTTCCAATATGACAGTCAAGCAATCCATGTAGTAGTACTAGTGCTGCACATTCCCAGCCCCTGTATGCAAATCACCCCATTTGCAGGTGAAAAACATGCAAATGAGATAAATCTGCCATTCAGAAAGCAGGAATCAGGGCATGCAGGACTAGCATAATATGCAGAAATGCACTTGGTTAATAACCGAGCACAGTACTGCACACTCCAAAACAGAGCTATGACAGCTCCAAATAAAGGCTGCATATCTTTGAGGAAGCATGCCAATGGCCAAGTAGAAGGCCACTGGCATTGCAAACAATACAAAAAAAAAATAAACCTTTATGCTATGTTAAGCCTATCTTGACTGTTTAAGCATAGGGCAGCGGCGCACAAACGGGATCATGGGGAAAATAATAAAATAAATCTAAAATAAGCATTCTAACTAAAATCAGTAGTCTTCCATGGAAGTCAATGGCAGGCGGAAGACAACCTGGCCAGTGTTCACCAGTGGGAGTGGTTAACACTGAACAGCCTGCCTGTCCCTGGAGGAGTAGTTACTACCTAGAAGCTGTAGTTTTATTGGCCATTTTGGGTCACTTCTAAACTCCTTGATCTCTCTCTTTTAAAACCCTACAACTCTCTTTTTGCGCGGTTTTGCGCACTGAGCAGCGTCGGGCAGTGCCGCCTAAACAGGTTTAAACTATTCCAGGCTCCACAAAGTCTGCTCTTCACTTTTTCCCTTAGAACTGTTCAAACTCTCAAAGTAATCACTCTATTCTCTTTCTAAAGCCCTGCACTTGCTCAGCTCTTATAAGGAAACACTAACTAACTAAAGCACTACACCCTCCTTGACTTCTCATAAGTATTAGACTCCCGATTGGTCCTTCCAGATCAAGTGAAAAATCAGTTCCCTTCCCTAATCTGATCAGTAAAAAAACAGTTCCCTATACTAATCTGGTATGTCCAAGGGTCAGTTTCAAGGTTACTCTCCAGTTCAGCTGGTGAATCTGGGAATTTTGAGGCAATGTTACAATTGCCTTATGTACACAGACAACCCTCTCCTCCTTCCAACAAACTCTAATACATGTGAGAGATGCAGTTACACAGCCAAACTGGAGGCAGAGCTCTCTCAACCCAAGAATGGCACAGTCAGTCAGGAGGAAAAGGTAACCACCCACACCACAAATCCAGTCTCACACAGACCTATTGCATCTGCATACCCAACACATAAACACACAAAAACATACTCGGAGGCTCTAAATAAAAATCTGCCTAAACAGCAAAGACCTCCTAAGCAGATATCCAAGCAACAGCCACCACTCAACAATACCCACAAATCACATATCTCACAAAATCAGTGTGCCTCACAGTCACAGCCCATAAGGCCAAACAACACACCAAATACACTTGTTATAGGGGACACTACTGTCTGGCACACTGACGTCCCACTCACCAGACTGAACAAGGAGAAGGTCACTGTAAGCTGCCTGTTGGGTGCCAGGATCCGCCAGATAATGCAAGCACTCAGGTCACTCCAAAGCAAGTACAAGTATGACACCGTCATTGTCCATGCTGGTGTGAATGACCTGAGACGTACCTCCCTGGACTACATGAAAAGAGACATAGAGGAGCTCTCTGACCATGTAGCCCAGGCTGGTATGTCCCTGACCTTGAGTAGCATCTTGCCCTCACCAAGAAAGATACCACAGTATAAAGACAAAATGATCAGTTTCAACAATTGGCTAAAGTGTTGGTGTCATTCAAAGGGGATCCAGTGTCTGTCAGCCTGGGATGACATGCTCGACAAGCCACGTTGCTTCGCTAGGGACGGCTTGCACCTGTCACACTTAGGCTTTCGTATACTGGCCGAGGCTCTTGCCACCCCCATAGTGCCTTTTTTAGGCAAGGCTCAAAGGACAAACCCACCTCCACAGACAACCCAAAGATAATGCTACTCAATGCCAGAAGTCTAAACCTCAAGATGTATGCACTCGAGACTCTCCTCAGTATGGAGAAAATCGATGTCTGTGCAGTAACAGAAACCTTGTTTAAGACTCCTGAGAGCACCCCAGCACTACCAGGTTATAACTCATACCATGCGTTTCGGCCCCAAAACTCAGACTGAAGCACAAAAGGAGGGGGAGTATCTATATTCATCAAAGATACCTACACCTCCAGGTTAGTGGCACTGCACGAAGCATCGGAAGCCATCCATGTGCAACTAACAGCGGGCAAAACTGCCTTTCAGTTTGTAACCTGCTACAGAACACCCTCCCTATTACAGCAACCCCACTTGGCATTCCTGAGAACACTGGAGAATATGAAGGTCTCTCCAAACACTATGTTATTGGGTGACTTCAACTTCCCAAACATTGACTGGGAAAACTACTCAGGCCCAAACACCCTCGCCCAACGGTTCCTTGAATTTATAAACTCTAACACAATGGAACAACTGGTCACCACTCCCACAAGAGGGAACAACATATTGGACCTGGTCATCACCAACATGGGGACTCTATGTTCCACACCAGAGGTAAACCCCTCATTGGTAAGATCAGACCATAAACAAATTTCCCTGGACATCCATATCCCATCCCCAACCCCAGCCAAGGAAATCACTGTAAAGAATTTCTCCAAAGCCAAACTTGCACTTCTCAAGACTGAGGTGGAATCCTTCAAAGCCCCTGGGCCAGAGGATAATACAGCCCAATCCGCAGAATCCTTTACAAATGCATTCTATGAGCACCTGCAGGAATGCATGGATCATGCTATCCCAAATAAAACCAAGACTCACTCCTCCAAAAACAGGAGACCGGTCTGGTGGACCATGGCCATAAATAAGCTATACAACAGAAGGAGGAAGCTACTACATGACACAGCAAAATCCCAAAAAGGGAAGGCATCTCTGATCAGTATTAGCAAGAAACTTTGATCTCTCATAAAATCATCAAAGGCCAGTTTCGAAAGAAAAATTGCCCTAGACACTAAAGATAATCACAAGGCCTTCTTTAGTTATGTCAGAAACATGGGCGGAAACTCACAGATATGCTCTGAATTGTTGCATAATGGTACAAAATATACCAAACCTACAGACATAGCCAACATCCTGACAGACAGATTCAGTACAAACTTCTCCCCCCCCCAAAGGAGCAAACACCTATCCCAACTGAATGTAACCTCTGTGACATCACAGATGCACAGGTGAAAGCTGCCCTCTCCAAAGCAAAAAACACAGCATCTGTGGGACCGGACGGTGTCCCAGGCTGTGTCTTACACGAGCTCCAAGAAGAACTGAACCCTCACATTAAGTCACTGTTCAAACTTAGCCTTACTACAGGATATGTACCCAAAGAATGGTGTACTGCTACAGTGGTCCCACTCCGCAAAGGTGGTGCCACAACGGACCCCAGAAACTATCGCCCCATAAGCCTGACTAGTCTGGTCTGTAAAGCTATGGAGCGTATTATCATGGAACTCATAAACAAGGACACTGGGAGCCTCCAGACACTGGAACCTACCCAATTAGGCTTTGTTAAGGGCAGATCTTGCCTCTTAAACCTAGCTGATTTCTTTGAAACAGTTACCAAAGCCATAGATGACGGCAAGGTAGTCCACACAGCCTACCTGGACCTCACAAAAGCCTTCAACACAATACCCCACTAGGGCATCATAAATAAGCTTACCAGCTTAAATATCAAACCCTATATCACAAGATGGGTTGCAAACTGGCACAGAGATAGAACCCACATGGTCAGAATCGCAGGTGCCATGTCTGAATCCAAACCAGTTGCAAGTGGCGTCCCACAGGGCTCAGTTCTGGGACCTCTCTTGTTTGGTATATACTTCTCTGAGGTTCAGGCTAACATGGGGGGATTATGGCTGACAAAGTTCACAGATGACTGCAAACTGCGGGCCATAATCGAATCTCCAGCTGACACAAGCATCCTCCAAAAGGGTCTCACAGAGACGGATGCTTGGTGTCAGAGCCACGGCCTCAAGCTAAATGCTAAAAAGTGCATAGTCATCCCCTTTGGGAAAAACAAGGTGCCCACAAATTACCACATAGGTGGTAATCCATTAAGTATGGGAGAAGTAATTAGCGATTTGGGGACCAACGTAGAAAGTAATTTCTCCTTTGATAATCATGTTGCCAAAGTGGTTAGAAAGACCTTCTATATAGCCCACCTTATCACGAAAGGGTTCGCATCTAGATCAAGAGAGGTCATTGTGCCCCTCTACTTGTCACTCATCAGGCCCATAATTGAATACAATGCCCCTTTTGGGATGTACCTTACCCGACACCTTGCAGCAACTGGAGAGACCCCAAAAGTACCTCACCAAGAGGATCATGGGCTACAAACAGATGTCCTATGCAGCTCGACTAAAGAAACTCCAACTCTACTCAGTTGCTTACCGCCTACTCAGAGGCGATCTATGCCTGATGTACAAAGCCATGTCAAACCCAGAATTAATGGACATGCTCCACCTCAAAAAATCCAAGTCCCTTAGAGCTACACGCTCCAGGGATCTAACCTCAGCACAAAAATAAGGAGGGACAGATTCATTTCCCAAAGGCTCCCCTCACTCTGGAATAGAATCCCAATTCATGTTAGACATAGCCCCTCACTGACCCTCTTCAAGCGAAATTTGGACGTGTGGATGGGAAATCGCAAATTCACCCCTGGGATCTCTCCTATGTCCCTGCTAGACAGAGGCACAGTAAACTAATCTTAAAAGGTTACCTTCTGTGACCTACTTTACAGAGGCACAGTAGGCTAATCTAATAGGGAGGCAGAAGCCAAATACACTCTGGCTAGGCTTATAAATGCCCTAGGGCAGATAGCCTAGTATCTACCTATGAACCTATGAATAGTGGTTGCTAAGGGGGGAGGCTCAGTGTGAGACATGTAACTATGCATTAGCAGGCAATCCTATTCAAATGAGGGGAAGGATAGTGAATCCCAGTTTTCCCGAGCATGTGAGGCAGGTCTCAACAGTGTAATGAATAGCTGAGTGCAAGATTAGGAGGTAGGTGACATCATGCGGGGGTGTGTCAGCCATACTGTAAGCGGATTGGAGCCCTGTGGCTTGGGAGTGCCCCTAGCATAGCACAGCTAAGCTAGGGGGTGTGTCTAAACCTGCCTAGCACTCTTTACAAAGCCTAAGCAGGTGTGCATGACGTGCTCCGGGTTTTGCAGGAAGAAAAAAGAAGTTAAAGGAAGTAATAGCAGAAGTGTGCACATATGAGCACTCTGTTTGCACGGCACACACACGGGCTTAAACAGGAAGGCAATGGGAAGGAAAACAGCAGCAGGAAGGTAGTCAATGAGAACTCGCTTAGCTGGCAGGTGAAATGTATCAGAATCAGCCAATTACACAGGCAGCAGACCAGCCCAGAACCCTACTATAAACCAAGCAAACACCTTCCCCTCTGGTCTTTCCCACACTCTGCACCAGCAGTGTATACAAGCGGGGAAATTTTAACAAACAAACCTACAAAATGAGAAGGGCTGCAGCAGACAACATAGAACAACATGTGTAAGATGCTGAGGGTGGTGAGGATGTCAATGCTGCCAAACAACCCACAGTGAGGAGACAGAGAAGAGAGTAGAGACCCAGTGCAACCTACCAGGGGCTACATGAGCTGGAGATAGTGGAGCGCTATAGGCTGGACAGGGACCTCCAACAGCAAATTGTTGAGCTGTGCTGGCCACACCTGACACACCAAACTGACAGAAGGAAACCCATCCCAGTGGGCACCAAAGTATGTGTAGACCTATGTATACTAGCCACACGTACCTCCCAAAGCATAACTGGGGATATCATGGGGATCTCACAGGCATCAGCATCTAGAGTATTCCACCAGTTCCTGGATGTCATGTCAGCACATGCCAGTGAGCATGTATATTTCCTCAACACCCGTGAGGTGATGACCAGCAATATGTGTCTCTTCCACCAAATAGCAGAATACCCTGGGGTAGTGGATGCTATAGACTGCATGCACATATTCCTCAAAGCACCACCTGGTGAGCAGGGTAGGGTCTACATCAACCACAGGGGAATCCCCTCCATCAACTGCCAGGTTGTCTGTGATGCCCAGGGCATTATAATGAATGTGTGTGCTGGCTGCCCTGGACGCTATGACGATTCCCACATATGGCATCTGACGCAGCTGTACCAGAGATTTGGCAATGTGAACATCCCCTACGGTCACCTAGTGGGGGATGCTGGGTACCCACTGGAGCCATGGCTGGTGACACTCATCAGAAATGCACGCACCTGAACAGCAATGCCATAATGAGGCACACGCACATGCCAGACATATACTAAGAAAAACGAAAATATCCAAACCCAGAAAAAGCTGAATGGAGTAAATAACCAAGAGCACTGCACCAAAAATAAAAATCCAACAGGCTATTTAAATCAACATTTTGTGTGTCATGTAGTTCTGAAGAAGTCAATTTTATGTACTTTTGATGAAAGTGCTAAACTCTTATCGTGGTGGAATAAAACTGTTGGATTTTTATTTTTGGTGCAGTGCTCTTGGTTATTTACTCCATCCAGCTTTTTCTGGACAGGCCAGACATATAATAGATCATGTGTTTGGAATGCTCAGGTCATGGTTCTGGTGTCTGGACACATCCGGTGGAGCCTTGCAGTATTCACCAGCTACATGTACCCAAATTGTTATGGTATGTGCTATACTACACAATATGATCCTGCGGAAACAGCTGCAGCAGGAACAGCATGGGGTAGGTCCACATAGCCCCCCACCAATGCCAAGGCCTGCACAGACACAGAGCAACCCAGAGGATGAACAGCCTGAGCCTGCCCCAGTAGGCAGAAGGAGGCGTGACCAGTATGCCCTGGCCTTGGCAAAGAGGCAACACACAGCACATGCACTGACATAGTAGGGACCCAGGGAATGACACCTCTCTCTGACACACACATACAGTAAAAGGGATGCCAAATATGACACTACCTGTGCTCAACCATGTATAGGGAGTGTACTATGTGTATCCAACATAGGCAGCCCTCCAGCACCATCCGGAAGTCCAGCACAACCTCAAGGTAAGTCAATCAACCTACCAATTGCCAAATGGAGTAGAATGTGTTGTTACCTGTAGCTATGGTATGGATGTGAGCATGCAAGGGAATTGGGTGGCTGAATGTTATGGCAGCAGACAGTAGATGCCCATAGTGGCACCATGACATCTGCAACACATACTAAAGTCAGCATAGTAGCCAATACTACACAGGGTGACAAAACCCACTGCAGGAAATGTGCTGTGCGACATGTGTGTCAATATGACCCACACATGCCAGTCAGGATGGTCCACATACCCAACAACAGTCTCAGCCAGCACGACAGCTGTAGACAAACCCAAATAGAGTCTATGGCATGGCCCCAGAATGATGGCTATGCCCCCCCAGCCTACACAGACAGACCACAGCACAGCGGGCAGTGGGATGTTTGTTCTGAAGGGTAGAAAGACAGACAATAATATGTAGGGCAACCAAAGCCTCGATCTGTAGTACACTGATATCACTCTAGGGAGCATGATAGTTGGCAATACAGAATGAAATGGAGTACCTGACATACCAGTACAGTCATAACTAATGCGTACATGTTTCACATGTGCCCCTCCCCATCTTAGACAGTAATGTAATAACAGTCAGGTGTACCCCCCCACTCCTGTGTAGAAATGGAGAAACAGTCAGGTGTGCCCCCCCGCTATGTAGAAATGTAGTAACAGTCAAAGCCAAATGATCGATGGATACCCTGCAGAGACAGCATGCTACCTGTTGGTGTACAACACAAAGGTCAGCACTGCAGCACAAACTACCTGGACACGATCCACAGATTCAGTACAGATGGCCATACTGGGCATGCTCACACACTTAGAGAAATGAAGGCAATGTCAGTCTACAACATACTGAAAGGTCATACTGGGCATGCTCACACACTGAAACACATGAAGACCATGACTGCAAACACCAGTGGACCAGACATATCTGGCAGTTGCAGTTGTTAGTGCGGACAGTCATCAGTATGCACCACTCATGCCTTGCACACACAGTGGATAGGAATACAGACATATATGTCAGGACAACACACTATAATAAGCCAAAGGTAGATGTACATAGAGGTTTGGAAGAGGGTCAATGTGATAAGGAGCCATCCAGGCCTTTCCCACCCAGCACACAGCCAAAGGGCCCCAAACATATGAGGTGCAGATGTCACTCACTCACTGCAGATACTAGCCACAAGCAACTGTCAGCATTACAGACTATGTGGTGCATGTATCAGCTGTGCAACATGACTGTACAAGGGAGTAGTCATCTAGCAGCTGTGTACATGTACCTGTGACATATGACCCCTTGTGTGCCCACATGTGGCATGTCAACCCATACATGAATGGGTTATGGCCCATGCACACACCTCCCTCTCCCCCCTTAGCCCTATTATGACAAGCCTACTGAGGTAATCCAATGTGAAATACACCTTTAGGAGAGTTGTAGCCCAGTAATCTCTGTGGTGCGTCCTACAAATGTATACTGCTGTAGTGTGATAAAGTAGTTAGGTAGGCGTTCTAACCCCAGACTTGGCATTTGTGTGCATGTCTGACTGTGTAGAGAGCAATGCTTTTTAGGATACTCACACTCCTCACAATTCATATACTCAACTTTGGCAAGGCTGCTGTCACCCACTTAGAACTACACCTCTGGGAAGGTTGCTATATAGTAATCTCTGTAGCGTGTCCTGTAACTGTGTACTGCTGTAGTGTGACAAAGTAGTTAGGTAGGTGTTCTAACCCCAAAATTGGTAACTGTGTGAGTCTGTGTGTGCGTGTCTGTCTGTCTCTGATTGTGTAGAGAGCAATGCTTTTTAGGGTACTCACAATTCATATACCCAACTTTGGCAAGGCTGCTGATGTCACCCACCTAGAACTACACCTTTGGGAAGGGTGCTACCTAGTAATCTCTGTAGCGTGTCCTGTAACTGCGTACTGCTGTAGTGTGATAAAGTAGTTAGGTAGGTGTTCTAACCCTAGACTTGGCAAGTGTGTGTGTGTGTGTGTGTGTGTGTGTGTGTGTGTGTGTGTGTGTGTGTGTGTGTGCGTGTCTGTCCATCTCTGACTGCGTAGAGAGCAATGCTTTTTAGGGTACTCACACTACTCACAATTCATATACCCAACTTTGACAAGGCTGCTGATGTCACCCACCTAGAACTACACCTCTGGGAAGGTTGTTGCCTAGTAATCTCCGTAGTGCATCCTGTAACTGCCTACTGCTGTAGTGTGATAAAGTAGCTAGGTAGGTGTTCTAACCCCAGATTTGGCAACTGTGTGTGTGCGTTTGTGTGCATGTGTGTCCATCTCTGACTGTGTAGAGAGCAATGCATTTTAGGGTACTCAAACTACTCACAATTCATATACCCAACTTTGGCAAGACTGTTGATGTCACCCACCTAGAACTACACCTCTGGGAAGGTGTTGCTGCCTAGTAATCTCTGTAGTGCATCCTGTAACTGCATTCTGCTGTAGTGTGATAAAGTAGGTAGGTGCCTTAACCCCAGACTTGGCAACTGTGTGTGTGTGTGTGTGTGCATTTCTATTTGTCTCTTGTTGTGTAGAGAGAAATGCATTTTGGGGTACTCACACACCTTACAATACATATATTCAACATTGGCAAGGCTGCTGATGTCACCCACCTAGAACTACACCTCTGGGAAGGTTGTAGCCAAGTAATCTCTGTAGCGCGTCTGGTAACTGCGTACTGCTGGAGTGTGAATTAGAACTGTAATAGGGTTCCATCTCCAGCCATGGCAATTCTGGATGTTTTGTGTGTGTTTCAATGTCTGTGTATGGAGCAATGCATCATAGGCTAGTCACTCACAGTACATTTCAAATGCTCTACTTTCATAATCCTGCTGTCATTCATTGTGAAATGCACCTTTGTGGAAGGAATACTTCAGTAATTCCCGTGGTGCGTCCTATAACAGCTCCATGCTGTAGTGTAATATAGACCTCTGTCAGCTGTTCTATACCCACACATATCAGTTGTGGATGGTTTGTGTGTGTCTCACTGTCTGTGTAGGCAGCAATGCATTTTAGGCTAGTCACTTACAGTACTTTCAGATGGCCTACTTTGGCAATTCTGTTGATGTCATTCAGTGTGAAATACACCTTTGGGGAACGAGTACTCCAGTAATGTCCATGGCATGTACTATAACTGCATAGTGCTGTAATGTAATAAACTAGTTAGGTAGGGGTTCTACTCCCAGACATGACAGGTTTGTGTGCATGTGTGTTTGTAACTCGTATCCTGGGAGGTGGTGGATGTGCGTATGTGACACCTGGGCCCAATGTGTGGCGGGTTTTGCAAAAGTTTTATATGGTGGCCCTAGTACATATCACAATGTCCACTGTACAGGGATAACAGCTGTATAATAGCTGAGAGGCTGGGGTACATATCCATACCCATACATGTGACTTCAAGGCCAGGCAATCACAGTTAGCAATCCCAGTATTACCCAGAGCACACTCTCACCCATATCTCATACACACACACACACACACACACACACACACACACACACACACACACACACACACACACACACACACACATGCCAAGGCAACAGCCAATATGTGGGTAGTACACTGCATATTGGCCACTAATAGTAACTATGGAGTGATATCAGTGGGCTACAGAGGGCATGTCACCCACCCTATCTGACCAATATACACATACATGCAGACAGTGCACCTCCCCCATGTTACCCAATGGACACCTGCACCACCTGCGGTGCCTTCACATGTGACCCACAACAGACATACCATGCCTAACAACATGCCCTGTATGGACAGATGCCGCTGACACCAGGAAATGGTGTTAGCATGCTATCAATGTAGGGGCAGGGTAAACCTGCTGCACATTACCAGTCCTTGCCACAGGTGGGCAAGACTGGCACATCTGATGATAATCTGTGTTCACAACATGGGCCAGACACCCCAGGTACAGTTCCACATGTCACTGTACATGCATGTGGGAGGTGTGCACATCCTAGACACCATCCATGTCATGGACTAAGGAACACATACATGGCAAGCGATGCACAGCATTGATCACACACATTAGTCACCCAGGTGACTGGATGGGGGAAACGATACCCACCTGTGTGGGCAAATGCAGAAACTACAGCCCTGAGCCACAATGCAGACCATTGTCATATGGCCTGATGCCTAGGTATACCCATTGCCTACCCATGTATAGCCTGCTGGCACAGTTGACCACCACACACCCATGCAGACATGCACCCATGCATCTCAGTACTGGCACTCTGTGTGTTTGTGTGTGTGTTGTATGGTGCATATGTCCACATCCACACTCACTAAAACCCCCATGGGCATACTGAAACATGCTGTCTGATGTCTGACACCTCCTCATAATATTTGCCCATAAAACCTCCATATGACCCATGTGGTGCATGTGATACCTGCACAGTGATGTGTTGTGGCAATCCCACTACTGAAGAGTTGTACTCCTGGCCCTGCCAAGTGTGTCAATGTGTGTGTGTCCCTGTGAGAGTGTGGCTGTGCTGACATTGGCACCTGTTCAAGAGGACAGGCACATGTATGTCACCTACCGTACAGCTACCGTATCCCTGTTGCAGATATCACTCACCATCACATATATGTTCTGAGTGCTCCACAACAGGTAACCCATGAGGCGCATCCATTAACTGCATTGAACTGAGATAGCACTACATAGTTGTCAGGGGTTTGATATCCTGTGCTGGTAGGTGTGTGACACAAACATGTTTCAGTTTTACTCTCCCACCCCTCCCTGACATGTATTTGCCTCTGTCTGCCTCACACACTCCCTCTCTGGTGGATGTGGAGACCCACACCTGCTTTGCTTAGGCAGCAGCATGTGTATTTTGTGTGATGCTCATGCTCAACTGATGGCCTCTGCACGAATTGCAACCCTCCCCTAGATTATTGCATGTGGAACAGCTGTAGTAACATTCCCATAGCCAATTGCATGGAAACACAATCCAATATCTAAGAACATCAAGGTGGTGTTGGCCCTTGCCATTCACTGTGAGCAGGAACTAGATCTGCTGTTTGGCAAACAGCATCACAGATAGAATGAGGATTTACCTCTAACAATATACACTGTGGAAAGAGGGCAGCAAACAGGAGGGGGGAGTGCCGGACCTGACTACAGACTGTAAGTGCTGCTATACTGCATTAGGAGTAATGTTGGTTTCACAGTGTTTGTCTGGATATGGCTGTCGTACATGTCTCAATACCTGCCATGTCATTTCCATGTTTATGAGGAATCCCCATCTGCAGGGTCATCTGCAGACTGGGCAGATTTGTGCTTTTGGTTTCATATCTTACCCACGGAGTATCTATCTGTGGACTGCAGAAGGTAGTGTGAGGACTGCAGTCTGTAGATGGTGAAGGCCGTGACAGTTACTGACTTCATATCCCTCATAGAACATATGTTGCAACAAACCCCAATTACAACACTAAATGTATGAGGTTATCACAGCAACATGTCAATATTAGACCTGTGTATGTGCTCCCAGCCACACCTCTGTCAACAATTGTACATATGTCATGCAGGAGGTGGTGCATATGTGCTGTACACCATAATTAGTGTCATCATATCTGATAAGCCAGTGATATATCAGACTGCTACACATGTTATGTACAGTAGGGGTTAAATTTCATGACATAACCTGGACATTCTGTGGATGTTTGTACAGTACTGAGGTCTGTGTAATTATAGTGAATGTCGACAGTGTGTGTATTGTTAATATGTACTGTAGCCTGTGTACAGACTGTGGTAGATGTCATTGTTCTAGTTCCCCTCGTATCTGATGTTACATGCTGCCCCACTGTATGGTACCGTATTGGCGTACATGTTTGTAAGACCACAGACAGCCATCAGACCAAGATGTGTGGCAGCCCAGTATATGCAGGGTCAGTCTGTGAGTGGCACATATGAGGGTGGTGTAGAACAGATAGGCCATATACTGTAGTATTATGCCAGGTTAACATATGTGGCTGTGGCTATGTTCACATTGGTTGTGGTTATGCACTTTCACACAGGTGTATCTTACCCTGTGCTGTGACATGCCTGTTGAGTCTGCTATATATGCAGGTACATGTGCATTCCTCCATAGGAGATGTAGGTCAGTGTTGAGCCAGTCTGCCTGTAGCCTGCACAGTGCATTGTTACATGCTTAGCAGCTTAGTGTACTTACCCAGTGAGATGTCATGTGCAGCTGTACTGCTGCCGGGCCTCCCCTACAAGTCATGTATGTCAGACAGAGCAGGGGGATGCTGTACATATGTATGCCAATATATAGTGGGTAGTATGTGGCCATGGCACATCTGTACCACTGGTCATTATGTGTCAGGCCAGACAGGAGTGTGTGAATGCATAACCTATGGTGGCAAATGTATACCAGTCATTATGTGTTATACCCATCTACATGACTGTCTACATTCATATTGTCAGTCATGGTACACATGTTGCACACTAAAGGCATATGTGTATACCTCTGGACTGTACAGGGTGTGTCAAAATTACCACATATATTGGCCAATATCTCTTCTGCAGTCCACAGGGGCATTACATGCTAGCAGTGGTACTTTACAATGATGTCCTTAGGATGTCTGTCAGTAGCCAATGGCACACATGTTATAAGCAGATGTGACCTCCCACACACACCATGTCTGTGAAGGCAATCACAATGACAGCAGCAATAGTGTACTAATATGCCCGCTATACATACCTGACATCCCATTGCACTACGACTTTGAGACTGTAGGGGTTGGGGTAGGGCTACACTCCATGTCCAGGACATATGGTGGAAATATATGTACATATACTTATCCAGATAGCCATATAGATATGATTACACATGTAGTACTTTGAATTACCACTGTCATGGAAACCACCCACTATAAATCCCTACATCATGTGGGTGTGGTCCCTTTACATTTCCTGTGTGATCGACATCCTTCCTGTGTGTGGGCATCAATGTTACAGACAGCAGGTAGCAATACCTATTACAGGAGAACTGGCACACTCAGGGCAGCCACATATTTGTAGGAGGATCAGGAACAACAGACAGACTGTAAGTAGAGTTGTGTTATGCTTTGTATAGTATTGTTGTTACAGGGTGTGTGTGTGTGTGTGTGTGTGTGTGTGTGTGTGTGTGTGTGTGTGTGTGTGTGTGTGTGTGTGTGTGTGTGTGTGTACATACTAGTTTACCTTGGAATGCAGTCTGTCTGCATAGCTCACAACTGTGGCCCAATCCTCTTGCTGGACAGAGGTATGCCTATCATGTTTTGTCTGTCCACCACACAGGTCCTGTGTCAGATATTACAATGGCAGTGTGTGTGTTGAATGCTATCAGTACATGGCTACATCCATTTCTGTTTCTAACCTCAATTCCTTGACTACGGGTATGTTGCAGACTATCCTGTGACACCAGCAACTTGCTTAGTGTATGCCA